>NC_064765.1:40856856-40921856 GCF_011397635.1 Epinephelus fuscoguttatus | reverse complement strand
CTAAACATAGTTTTTTCAAGAACATTGTTAAACACACAAGTTGCTTTGGGAATGTACCACTGACTTTGGCTTCAAAACATCAAATGATGATTGCCTTTCACATAAACTCACCATCATATGGTAAATCTTGCCTAGATGTATCTACTGTGTCCACAGTTCCAGTTGATGTACTGAAAGAGGAAGTAGCTGAGGCTATAAAGCTAAAATGCCCTAGCACATCTGAAGTGCATCTGGCTAAGAATGCATCAAGCAATGGCATAGCCTACAGCAATGGCATGATAGTTGCCTATGGATCAGTAGCTGGATTACCAGAGTTCGCTGAAATTAGTCAGATTTGTGTGATAAATGAGACGTTGTTCCTGATTGTGAAAGTGCTGTGTGGGTGGTACACAGAACACTACAGAGCCTTTGAGCTAAGCATGTCACCATCCAGAGAAGTAAAACTTGTGGCACTCAGTGAACTCACTGACCCGTATCCACTGGCCTCTTACATGGTTGGATCAAGCCATATGGTGACCTTAAAGAGGCAGATCATCATTAAAGGTTCGTGAACCACCAAAATGGTGATTAATAGTCGGGCTGAACAATCAATAATATATCAATATTTTCAGTCCTAAGTAATTGTTTTTTTTTAACACATACATTTGGTGATGTGCATGCTGAATTCTATGGGGTTTTTTGTCACTAGATATTTGTCTTTGGAGTCTGTCACTCTGTCTGCCTGTGTATCATCACATCTATTTTCCCTCCACATTCATACTGTATTTTTTTGTTTGCTGTGTACTAATAATGGGACTTTCTCTGAAATCTCTTTGTCTATTATAGGTCATACTATATTGCATGTCATACTGATTCTTGTGGGTCACATCCTAGGCTTCTCATTTGTATCCACCTCTGAGTATTTTTTAGGTAGAACTTGAAGCTAGTACAGATGGATTTGATCATCTAGTGGTTGGGCAAATTACAAAATGAAAGTGAGGGGAAAACACTAGGAGAAACACTGGTCATACTATATGAGTAAATTGAAAATGAGAAACCTAACATAACATATTGCATCAATTATTGTGTTGACACAGGAAAAATAATGTGATTAACACAAAACAATAAGCATTAACCTTTTTTCCTCTTTGTTACTTTATTTGTTTTTACAGACTGAAACGTAGAAGCATGAATGCCCCGGCACTTCTCAAAGTCATCTTGGGTGACAACAGCAGCCAAAGAATGACTTTCCCAAATGGACTCCCAGGAACTGTTAATGAACTAGTTGGTGAGGTACAAAGACAATGTGGACTTGACTCTAACTTCAGACTTCAGTTTATGGATACACTATTTGGAAATGAGTTCATGAACCTCACTTCAATGGATGAAGTACAGGATAGAGGGACAATTAGAGTGATTACCTTGACAGGTACCTCCACTCCTCAGTGTGCTAATGTTCCCCCCACCTCAGCTGCCCATCACTCCTTTGATGAATCCTCATCCCTGTCCAGTGGAACAGTTGACACTGACATACTCTCTTCACCAGAGTCAGAGTCATCCAGCTCTCGGTCATCTTGGCCGAGCATCTTTCATGTTCCTCAGTTTAGTTATGATGCAGAGTTGAAACTTCAGCAGGGCAATGCAGCTTACAGGGAAAATGGTACATTGCTAATTCCAGATCATAAACTGAAGTCAAACATTCTTGAGGGCCTAGTGCAAGAAATTGTTCGGTACAAACTTTATGTTTCTGACAAAGACTTTAACACAGTTGGAGAGGCTCTAATCTCAAAGCATCCCTGCCTGACTGAGAAAGGCTCACTCTCTGGATATGCTGGGTGGAAATGCAGCTTGAAGAACAAACTGGCGATCTATCGCACTCACCTGAGGAAGCTTGGGTGTCATGAGGTGACAATAAACTCTCTCAAGCACAAACCAGAGGGCAAATCAAGCCCTGCCTTTGGCATTAAAAAACCAAGAAGGTCGGAAGTGAACTACTGTCCGTATCCTACTGGAGAATCTGAGAAGAGTCTTGAGAGTGTGAGAATGGAGCTTGTTTCAGATGTTAAGAAGAGGAACAACAGGGAGGCTGTAAGGATGAAAATGGAGAAGACGTTTGCCTATAGAAGACAGGAAGTGGTTTGCGACGCACCAATGATAAAAGACTTCCAGGCGAGATGGCCAGCACTTTTTGAAGTAGGCGAGGTATGTGTTTTATGATTCTCACTGTGTCTCTCTCTTGCACACACTCACAGACATTACAAACTATTTGACAAAGTTTTACACTTGCCTGCTGGCTGCTTAACAGACCCTCTCCCAAACTAAATAATTTTGTTATTGTTTTCTCAGTTTATTGTTTGTTTTTGTTGTTTTTTTTCTTCATTTTTTGTATATATATTTTAAACAATTAGTAATGAAAGAAATAATATGAGTAGTGGTTTTGATAAAATGTTAACAATGATCCAAGGTCTATTTGGCAATGTTCACTGTTTGAGACAAAGTCCATTGTTTAAAACTTGTCCCATGTGTTAATCAACTGATACTGTTGACAAAGGATTTTGAATTGATGTACTTACACACTAAAAAGCAGTAAGTTTCAGCTGGAAAATATTTAGAGAGCATAAATGATTTTTCTTTAAGTATGATCATGACAACTAGAAAATAAAGCAATAAAACGAGGAGCTTTTTGAATTATTCTGCTCCTGTACAAATATTTTAATTTAAACTTACTTAAGCTTTTTTTTTAATGAATGCTTTTCCAAATTACTGCCATATCGCATGTTGATGTCTGTAATAATTCTCCTTTTCAGATTAATGCTGAATTCAAGCGGATCACAACAATGCCCCTGCAGTCCAGATTTCTATCTCAGTTAGATGTTCACTCTGAGAAACTGATCAAACTTTTTAAAAACAGAGGAGGACAGATTGGCAGACGCCTAGGGGACATCATTGCACCCATGGATGAAGTAAGTATGATCTCTGGGGTGGGGGTGTAACAATTGATTGTCTTCAAGACAAAAATCCCTTTTACCTGGCAGTGTTTCCCACACATTCATTTATTACGTCCGCCACGAATACACCCCCCACCCCCCACCCCTTCTTATCCACACGAACACACAGGGGTGTCAACATCTACACGTGTAAACGGATAACAAATCATAACCGTTTAGAAAAAAAATCAATGTCGTTTACACGCCTTTTTTCCCCTCCTCAACGTTCATTTCTCACCAATATAGTATTTTTAGGGGTGATAACGTTGCCTGAAAGCTTCAGCCTAATAATGGAACTGCGTGTCAATCCCCCCTCACTTTATCTCCGCGTAGCCTACCTGTCCCTCTCCAGCTGTCCTTTCTAAATAAAGGCAGAGGAAAAAAAAACACCGACTCCTCCGGCCTGTAGCTACTGCGTAGGAGGCTCAATATAACCAGGCTTTGTGTTCATGTTCTAGCTCAACAAAACCTCTAGCCCCGCGGTCCCCCCGGAGTTAACACGCAGCTGTAAATGAGTTAAATAGTGAAACAGCGGCGCTTTTATAGCCGATTTTATTATTAAACTCTGAACATAACCCGGTGGGGACCAGGTTATGAGATGAGCATAAGTTACCATGGTGATCTAGCCGGGTTAAAAGGGAGCCACCTTTGTAGTACAGGAGAGTCTGGCTTTAGACTCAACATACCTCGCACTAAACTCGCTTCACTACACCTCCGTCTCCTTATTTCTCTCTTCATGCTGCGCCAGTGGGGTGCGTTCACACTCAGCACAACGTCTGAACGGAGCAGCGCATCAACGTCATCTTGCAGCCTGGATCTGAAATCAAACGCACCCCTTCTGCTGCGGTCGAGTTGAACCGAGGTGAAAACGGCGCCACTGAGCTTCCATAGAACTACATTCATTTTCAATCAAGATTCCAACAAACCTGTGGGAAACACTGCCTGGACAAATGACAATTTACAATTTACTTAAACAAAACAACTTGTGCTTCTGCTTTTCTGCCTTAGAAGGATGATGTGGATCGCGGAAGAGAGTGTGTCATAAAGGCCCTCTGTGTGTACCTTAACGAGGACCCAGAGAATCTGTTAAGAGAGTATGTGGTAAGTATTACTTAGGTTTAGTATGTTGAGGTGTTATCTTTCATATTTTGTATAAGCTTTAAAACATCTACTCATTGTAATTACTTCACAATCAGCTAAGTTGTAAGATAATATGACAGTGATCTTAATATCAAAGTGTGTTTGTGTGTGGTTTTGAGCCAATGTGAGGCACTTTGTGTTACTTTTGTGTATGAAAAGTGCCATATAAATAAAGATTTGATATCTTAATAAATTACACAGTACACATGCAGTATTCCCTGTATGCACGTGGCATGTAGTATAATCCCACTTGTTTTATTTTTTTGTGCATTGTACAGGCAGCTGATGAATCCCTCCTCCAGGAATCCATTGAGGAAACCACCATGGGTATATATGTCTTGAAACGCAGAGATGCCAGTGAAAAACCAGAGGACATTGGCATTGTACTTGAGTCCCAGATTGTGATGCAGGATTTGGACAATGTTCCCTTAGCTGCTGCCATGTTGTTTGGCCTCATTTATTCCTTGAACTTAAACTATCCTGCTGAACTCAAGTACACATTTGAAGTGCTGCAGAAGGTGGTCATGGAGCTTGAAGGCAATGCACTGTCCAAAAAAGCCCAAGTCCTGAAAAACAGACTTTATCAGTGAACTGGCTATCCAGGCCCTCCAGCTTGATTCCTTGCAAGACATACCTTTTCCAGTTGTTGGACTTTTCTTTTGGGAGAGTGGGAGGCTTTTTTTCCCCCTTTTTTTAAATTGAACTACAACAGAATTTGGGGGTGATTTTTTGTTTACTGTGGACACTGATAATGGGAAACAAGCCCCCCTACCATTGTTTCAGTATGGAACATTTACATGTCTTGTAGTCAGGGTCAGGCTGTGCGCTGTGTACCATAGAGTTAAAGGACAGGTGTGTATTCAAGCAAAAATTCTCTCCATGTCAGTGTGTTGTATTAACATGAACAGGTTCTGCGAAACGGTGTGCACAAGTCTACTTCTTATCCACACGAACACACATTTATGACTTCATGGACAGTCCTCTTTCCTCACCAATAATGCTCTCTTTGTTGAAAAAAGTATATTTGTTTGATTTATTGTGAGACATTGCACCTACCTCCTCCAGTTGAACCTTCATTTTGTGCAAGAGGGAGGCCCTTTTTTCTTTTAAATTTAAATTGAACTATAACAACTTATAACAACTTTGTTGGAAAAAAAGGCTATCAAGCTTGTTTGCTGGTAATACTGTATGCATTATTATGTCTACCTCTGACAATTGTTTGATTTATTTGGGTGGAGCCCACACACACAAAATTATATTTTTTTTATAGAACTGAAATGCATTACAACCCCCATTTTTAGGGTTTGGGGTGAGTTTTTCTTTACTTTGAACACTGATACACTCATTTCATGCCGACACCATGTTTTTTTTTACACTGCAATTTTTTTTTTGCAACTGTACATCCTTAAAGATGTTTTCTGCAGTATTCTATTGCTTGAAATGTTCAATAAATATAAATGGTAATTTTCAATTAAATTAGTGTTTATTTTTCCACTGAGTTGTCAATATGTGATGTACATATTAGATTACCTAGCAGGTTGTATCTTTAGTAGTTATGCATGTTTATTATGCACTGTCTGGAATTAATAATTGAAGATTATGTTGGTTGTCCACATGTGCTTTAGTAAATGTAGGTAAAAGATTGGACTAGATTAAGTGGCGTAAGGGTGTAGAAATGAAATTTTTAACTTACAAATCAGCTTATGAAAGTAATTTAAATATTTAAAGTGTACCGAACTTAATAGTGTCTGATTTACTTGTTGAGATTAGGTTAGCTTCACGCAAAAAAATCATGTTGATCCGACTGATGATAATTACATATAATACACATTAAAGAAACACATTCATTTGACATAATAAAAATAAGTCAGTTTAGCATAATACAATCTAATATATAGAACATAAAATAAATATTTTTGATTTATATAAGAAAGTCATGTTGGTTTAACAAATAATAATTTAATGTACAGAACATGAATATATCAACTTTGGTAAACATAACTTTAATATGTGGAACCGATGTACATGTTTTTTTTATGTAAATCCAAAAGACTTTTTTTTTCAGTGTGTGTTCCTTCTGGCTCAACTTGGCGACAGCCATGCTGAAGGTCCATTGTGGAGAAGCAGCCAGAGTCAGGCAGAGCATCCAGTGCATTGTCGACTTGAAAAGAGGGTGGGAATGTGTAATCGTCATAGCACTAAGCTTCCCACGGTTTAGGCAAAAATGGCAAGAGCCATTATTCTTGCACACCAATCAATCAATCAATTTTATGGTAACACTTTAGATTACAGCCCGCAATTTACACCGTAACTATTGGGTAGTTACAGTGTAATTTGTTGTACTAACGGTGTACCAGTGTAGTACGTCCCAATACATATATGTTGGTACAGGGAAACAAGATGTTAAGTTATGGAATAAGGGGCTAACAATTCATGAATTTACAGAGAATTTATATTGTATTGTTATTTTTAACTACTCAGTACCTATTCTATTGTAACAGGGTATGTGCGACCTATTGATTAATAATATGGATGTTTGGGGGGAATTTACAGAGAACTTATACTTTAACTACTGGGTAACTATTCTATTATAACAGGGTATGTGCGACCTACTGATTAATAATATGGACATTTGGGGGGAATTTACAGAGAATTTATACTTTAACTACTGGGTACCTATTCTGTTATAACAGGGTATGTGCGACCTGCTGATCAGTAATATGGAAGTTTGGGGGGAATTTACAGATAACTTATACCATAGGTTATTTTTAATTACAGGGTACTTATTCTATTATTACAGGGTACAGTATGACAATAAAACTGAAAAATCGGAGGGAAGTCGGAGGTAAGACTTCTTCAGCAAGTAATAAATCAGATGTGATTTTATTTCAAATTGACCTAATTACAAACAAACAGTCAGTCTACATTGTTCCTTTATATTTTCAGCGGATATACAACTATATACAACTACAGGATACATCTGTGAATTTACTTCGAAACAAAGGTCCAGGTGACAGTATGTTGTCATGGATACTGTTGGCATCTGATGACCGTCTCAGCTGTTGCTCACCTCACCAGCTTTACATTACTGGATACTCGTTTATGGCTTTCTGACTCTGCTTGCTGTTGGCAGACAGAATTCACCCACCCTAGATGTGACTCATTTGTGTTTTGGTGTAAACATGTTGACAATTTTGAAGTCATTAAAATGTTGAAGGTCTTCTCCCTGGCAATTGTGTTCTTCCGGCATTACGGCTCCTCAACATGCAAGCTCACCTTTTTCCAGCTCTGTTCTTGCTCTCCTTTCATCCCAGAAAATAAATACAAATATAGCAAGATAAAGCACAACGCATATGCTTGATATGCTTTACTGACAGCTTACTGTGCAATTAATTTACAGTTTGTTCCATGTTTTGAGGCAAGTAAAATCAAATAAACATCTCACATTGTTCTCTGTATTTACATAACAAGAGATATATGCAGTGGTATTTTTCCTCTTGTTACATTTTGTTACAGGGTAAATACAGCTACAAAAGCACCAATAGTTCCCGGGTAGTAACATTTAGTTACAGGGTAAGTACAGGGTATGCGGGCTGTATTCTAAAGCACGAAAATAGTTCCCCCGTAGTTACATTTAGTTACAGAGTAAGTACAGGGTATGCAGGCTGTATTCTAAAGCACTAAAGTAGTTCCCCATAGTTAGTTACAGGGTAAGTACAGAGTATGCGGGCTATAATACTAAATGTAAATTGTACATTGTATATCATATAAAAAAAAAAAAAAAATATTACATCCTTAACTTAGAGCCTTTACTTAACATACTTCTTATTTCAAAATAAGTAAACTGATAGCATTTAATTCTTGCATTGCTTCATTTTGTCCTTCTTTTTCATCTTCCTTTCCACTCCTGATGAAGATGATAGGGTTGAGGTTGAGATGAGGGGAAAGAAGCTGGTGCACCTTGTCTATATGTTGAACCTATAGAGAAAAACTGCTAGTTTCAGTCTCTTAACCATAATATATAGTCTGAGATGTCTGGATTTCTGACAGCCATGATGTCTCCCACTCCCCTCCGCTACCTTTCTGTCTCATGAAATGACTCATGCATTTCTCCATTTTCCCTCTTTCCCTGCTGTTTAGTAGCGCAACCAAGGGTGCACACTTGGGTACACTACGTTCCTCTTTCATGCATACATTTCTCAGTTTATGGACACTGACTTACTGGGTGACGGTGTGATGAGTGTTCGCCTCATGTCTCCTGTTTAGTCTGTCAAACCGGGGCGCACTGCTCTTCCGGTATAAATGTGTGAAGCGTCGCACGTCTCCATGGTCACATGACCTGTCACGTGATTGACGTGACGGTAATTTTGCTTATTTATTAATTTTCTGCATATACATGGGTTTTTGGTGTTTAAAGGGAATATGTCTAAATATGTATATAATTTCTGTGTATGACGTTTGGGTATCGAGAATGATTAACCCCTCATTTGAAGAAGGGTTGAATTTATTGGATTTTTCCCATGTATTATTATGCCTGAGGGGTGTGGCTTCAGGTTTAAAGGGAGCAGTTCAACCCAGGTAAGGGGAGTCTTGATCTGATTGCAGAGAAGACAACATCACTTGGACTTATTAGTGCTTTGGACTGTGAGTTTTTTTCCCCTTTGCTGGATTTTCCTGACTATTGAGGTTTGTTGAAGAACAATTGTTTTTTTGAACTTTTTTTTTTTTGCATTTTTTTTCCTGGTTGTTTTTGTAAATAATTCACAATTTGCACCTTGGGAGGCTGAGGCCACATTAGACCAGGTCCAGATCAAATAACACTATACTTATTATACTTAGACTTATTTTTACCTTTACCTATTTTACACAATATCTCTTTAGAATACATTGTCAAATCTGTTTAACCCTATGGGCCCTAGGCGTTTTTAGGGTATTTTTACTGCTTTTTCCTTTAAGCTCATATCACAGTCATTCTAAAGGCTACCTACACATGCTATATCTGTGGGCTATCCAGATCTGTCATCATACCATGTCCTCCTATGTGTCTGTATTTTATATTAATTTGTATATCAATGAAAAAACAAATCCGTGTTACTAAATTCTTACATTTTTACATGTATCTCACCAAAGCAAGTTGGAAAATGACATATTCTGCCATATATGAAGAGGGGAGACTCTGGAATCTGGCAATATAAGAACCATGATGGTGGGACATTCTGTCACTTCACAGCTGTCCAAAACATGTGGTTTGTGCCAGGCGGACATGATGCCAGTATTTTTTCATTAATGCAAAATGCAAAAAAAAAAAAAGTGTTTCATCTGAAAGAAACATGCAATATTTAGGGACCTCGGCTGAAGGGCGAGGACCCTCTTGTTCTTGTAGTGTTTATTATTATTATTATTAGGGACCTCGGCCTGAAAGGGCGAGGACCCTATTGTTTTTGTAGCGTTTTTTATTATTAGGGACCTCGGCTGAAGGGCGAGGACCCTCTTGTTCTTGTAGTGTTTATTATTATTATTATTATTATTATTATTATTATTATTAGGGACCTCGGCCTGAAAGGGCGAGGACCCTATTGTTTTTGTAGCGTTTTTTAGGGACCTCGGTCCCTGAAAGGGCGAGGACCCTCTTGTTCTTGTAGTGTTTATTATTCTTATTATTAGGGACCTCAGCTGAAAGGCGAGGACCCTCTTGTTCTTGTAGCGTTTATTATTATTATTATTATTAGGGACCTCGGCTGAAGGGCGAGGACCCTCTTGTTCTTGTAGTGTTTATTATTATTATTATTATTATTATTATTAGGGACCTCGGCTGAAGGGCGAGGACCCTATTGTTCTTGTAGCGTTTATTATTATTATTATTATTATTATTAGGGACCTCGGCTGAAGGGCGAGGACCCTCTTGTTCTTGTAGTGTTTATTATTATTATTATTATTAGGGACCTCGGCTGAAGGGCGAGGACCCTCTTGTTCTTGTAGTGTTTATTATTAGGGACCTCGGCCTGAAAGGGCGAGGACCCTCTTGTTCTTGTAGTGTTTATTATTATTATTATTATTATTATTATTATTATTATTATTATTAGGGACCTCGGCCTGAAAGGGCGAGGACCCTCTTGTTCTTGTAGTGTTTATTATTATTATTATTATTATTATTATTATTATTGTTTCTTTCTTTCTTTCAGCGTACGCGACTTTCAACTGGAATTTGACCCCCTAAACATGCTCGAAAACTCACCAAAATTGGCATGCCTGTCAGGACTGGCGAAAAATTTTATAAACTGATGAAATTAATCTGAAAAGTGCCAAAATGGGCTCTCTAGCGCCACCTAGAAACACAAAAATGGCCGCTGCAGCCAGTAGGAACGTCGTAGGAAGATCAAACCAAAACAGCCTCGTTCGTCTCATCAAGACCTACAAATCACGCACTCGCACCCATGACCTAACTCCAACAGGAAGTGAGATATTTCCCTTTCAAAATAAGAGTTTTCCTCAAAAAAAAAAAATTCCTTTAAAAATCAACTAGTCCGACACCGTTTATCGTATCGGCTTCAAACTCACACACATTAATCTTCAACGTGTCCTTATCAATTATTGTGCGTAACTTTTTCAATCCTCGACTGGTTTGGATGTTATGGCTGCGTTTCAGGTGATGTGCGCCAAAACCTCCTGAGGATTTGTTGTGCCACCTAGACACACTAAAATGCCCGGTCGACTGTAGGAACCACTTAGAAAGACCAAACCAAAACTGTCTCGTTCGTCTCATAAAGACCTACAAATGTCGCGCTGCAACCCCTGACCTAACTCCAACAGGAAGTGAGCTGTCGGTCTTTGAATGTAAGATGGCGTTTTTCACAAATTCTGTCGATCAAAAATTATTTGCTCCTACACCGTTTATCATAACTGCTTCAAACTTGCACAAATTACAGCTCTACCCCTGCTGAACATTACTTGTGAAGGACTTTGTCATAACTTGAACGGTTTGGATTTTAGAAGCGTTAGAAGGTGCAGGACACAACTCCTCATGATGATCTCTGGAAGAAAAGATGAGGGCCAACACACTGTAAACTTGTGATTAAGGTGACATTTTTCAGTCCATAGACATACAAGCTTTATATGTTTGCGTTCAGAACAAATTTATCTATCTGGTGATGTTTTCAGATTGAAGATGGGACCCACGGTTTGGCATCTGGAAGCATTTGTTTGAGAAAGTTTCAAGCCATTCTGCTCTGTGTCTGAGCTGCATGCAGTCCTTAATTAGCATAACAAAGGCTTCACTCTGACAGTCTGTGTGTCAGAGTGAAGTGTGTATGTGTGTGGTCACACACACATGAGGTTTTAAATTACTTTAAAAATGACCTTAAGTATTTCCATGTATTTTATCAATTTTATGTCTCTGAACCCAAGAGACTGACCTGGAGGGTTGCAGTAAATCACCTCATTTCAAGTACAAGTCAGGAACAGTGTTACAACATCAGGAAAGAATATACATCTTTGAGGAAATGTTACATTCAACAACACAGTAGTCTCATCAAACACTTTCTTTTGATGTAATTGACAGAAAAATTAAATGCTGTGTTTTGATGCATACAACATTATGTATACTTGTGCAATCTGTAACTTTGTCTGCCACAAACAGGAAGTATGTGAACATGTGAGATATGTCAATATGTCAGCAAACTCTCTCTCTCTCCCTCCCTGTCCCCACATCTCTCTCTCTCTCTCTCTCTCTCTCTCTCTCTCTCTCGTGTCCTGTTACTGCATGTCAGTAACTCGGCCTCTTCTTCAGAGCCTTTGTGCTCCACTGTCTTGCAGGTTAACTTCTATCACAAACTGTCAAAGTTTCATTAGGTCACATGGCTTATGTCTACAAATTGCAAAATATACGCTCACACCACCTTCATAAGAACCCTTTACAGTTTTTAAAATTGAGTTTGACTTATGATTCTGGCTATTGTGGTACAACATGTGGGAAGTATATATTAATATCTGATGGTATACATATGTGACAATAATCATATGTGTGTAATAACAGGAGAAGTATGGCACACACAGACAGAAACGGACACACACACACACACACACACACACCAGTCCCTATCCCCCCTCCCTCTCTCTCTCTCTCTCTCTCTCTCTCTCTCTCTCTCTCTCTCTCTCTCTCTCTCAATTCTCAATTCTCAATTCAGTAAGCTTTATTGGCATGACTGTAGATTAACAATATTGCCAAAGACATTAAAATTTACAAATAAAGTACAATAATAACAGTACGTCAGAAAACTATAAAAAAAAGATTAAATATATGATATATAATACAAAATACACCAATCTACAATACAATACACCAATATATAATATAGAAAAAAAAATGAATAAAGAAAAATGTAGATTGTGAGTTACAAGGACTGTAAATATAGACAGGTGTGTCAGGTGTTGTGATGGTTGTCCCTCAGGCTGTGGCATAACCTGACATATGTTGCTGCTGCTAAGCTGCTGACTCTGTTCTCTCAAGGATGTGTTGCATTTAGTTTGATCAGGCAGAGAATCAAAGTCAGTGACTTTATGTTTTATTTTTGAGAGGAAGTCGGCTCTGATGTGTTCATACTTGCTGCAGTGCAACAGGAAGTGTGTCTCTGTCTCCACTTGTCTGTGTGGACAGAGCTCACACAACCTGTCCTCTCTGGGCAGCCAGGTCTGCCTGTGTCTGCCCGTCTCTATGGCCAAGCTGTGGTCACTGATTCTGTACATGGTCAAAGTCTTCCTCAGTTTCTCATCAGTCACGGTGCTCAGATATTCTGCCACCGTGTACTGTCTGTTCAGAGCCAAATAACACTGAAGTTTGCTTTGCATTTTTGTGGTCGATGTCCAATAGTTAATGTAATGTTCTTTTTGTTTCTCTATAATTTGGTGGGTCCAGATTGTGTGAGGGCTGTGCTGAGGTCTTGTGTTGTTAGAGGAGCTGAGCCTCAGGACTAGCTGGCTGAGGGGGCTCTTCTCCATGTTCTCCTCTTGGCATTGCATTTCTCTCTCTCTCTCTCTCTCTCTCTCTCTCTCTCTCTCTCTCTCTCTCTCTCTCTCTCTGTCCTCTATCTCACATCTCTCACTCTCTGAATTTTGAGAAATAGGCCGTCTATGTCTGTCTGTCTGTGTTTCTCATACTTCTACTGTTATTATACACATATGATTAGTGTCACATATGTATACAATCAGATATTAATTCAACATATTGTACTATAGTTGCCAGAATTATAATTATAATATTATTACTTTTATTAATGTTGTTGTAAGCTACATTATGTGCAATAAACATTTGGGAGCTGCTATGACAGATTGCCAGTCTGATCCTTGTGCACAGTGTTATTAAATCAAATAAATATAAAAACGACAGAGGTTTGATTTGAGCTGAGGATGAATTTGTGCAGTGTAATATTTGAACGTTAAGACAAAAAGTGATGCTCAAAGAAATGACTGATCTGCAAAAATTCAGTAACTTAAGACAGTCCTGAGTAACAAAGAAATGTGCAGCAGGTTAACTTCTATCACAGCGGTGCCTGGCTGGTGACATGTGAGGTTGTGTTGCTGCTGTAGTGTGAAATGCCTCATGCTGACTTTGTTATCATTACTTATTAGTCAAACTGAGCTTGAAGTCACCTAATGACATGGTCATTAATTAGCATAACAATGGCTTCACTCTGACAGACACAAGCCTGTGTGTGTGTTTGTGTGTGTGATGTTATTTGAATGTAAGGTGACGTTTTTCACAAATTCTGTCGAACAAAAATTATTTGCTCCTACACCGTTTATCATAACTGCTTCAAACTTGCACAAATTACAGCTCTACCCCTGCTGAACATTACTTGTGAAGGACTTTGTCATAACTTGAACGGTTTGGATTTAAGAAGCGTTAGAAGGTGCAGGACACAACTCCTCATGATGATCTCTGGAAGAAAAGATGAGGGCCAACACATTGTAAACTTGTGATTAAGGTGACATTTTTCAGTCCATAGACATACAAGCTTTATATGTTTGCGTTCAGAACAAATTTATCTATCTGGTGATGCTTTCAGATTGAAGATGGGACCCACAGTTTGGAATCTGGAAGGATTTGTTTGAGAAAGTTTCAAGCCATTCTGCTCTGTGTGTGAAATGCAGCTCTCATCAATTAGCATAACAAAGGCTTCACTCTGACACACTGTCAGAGTGAAGTGTGACATGACAGTATAACATTTACCAAACTCATTCCTAAAACTTTGTCATACATATGTGACAATAATCATATGTATAATAACAGTAGAATTATGGCACACACAGACAGACACGGACACACAGAGACACACAGACAGACAGACAGACCCCCACACACACACTCCACTCCCTTTTATTATACACATATGATTAGTGTCACATATGTATACAATCAGATATTAATTCAACATATTGTACACACACTCCACTCCCTGCCCCTCTCTCTTTCTCTGTCTCTCTCTCTCTCCCCCCTCTGTCCTCTTTCTCCCTTTTCTCCCTTTCTGCATGTCTAACTCGGTCGTCTATGTCTGTGTGTGTTATACTTCTACTGTTATTATACACATATGATTATTGTCACATATGTATACTATTAGATATTAATTCAACATATTGTACCACAATTGCTAGAATTATAATTTTAATATTATTGCTTTCATTAATGTTGTTGTAAGCTACTGTCATGATCATCTCTCCTGCATCTCTCTCTGTCTCCCCTTCTGTCTCATGGGGTCCTGAGGATAGAGGGATGTTGTATGCTGTAAAGCCGTGTGAGGCAAATTGTGATTTGTGATATTGATTGATTGATTGATTGATCGATATTTGTTTCTTGACTCAACAGCATTCAGTGACAGTATTTCAGTTACAGATGTAGTAAATTTAAAGACTCTGCAATGTTGCACCATTGCTCACTCAGAAATATTAACAAATAATTTGCAATATTAGGCTATAGGAATTATGTTCCATCAGTGTGACCAATAACATCATTGATAGAGATTATTAGTCATTGATAGTACGTCTTTGAAGCGTCATAAAGATTTTTAAAATGTAAACAATAAGACCTACATATTATGAGCATTAAACATTTCAGAGCTGATCTGACAGACTGACAGTCTGGTCCTTGTGCACAGTGTTATTAAAACAAATAAATATAAACACGACAGAGGTTTGATTTGATCATCACACATGTCAAAGTTTCATTAGGTCACATGGCTTATGTCTATAACTTTCAAAATATACGCTCACACCACCTTCATAAGAACCCTTTACAGTTTTTAAAACTGAGTTTGACTTATGATCCTGGCTATTGTGGTACAACATGTGGGAAGTATATATTAATATCTGATAGTATACATATGTGACAATAATCATATGTGTATAATAACAGGAGAAGTATGGCACACACAGACAGACACGGACACACACAGACACACAGACACAGACACACACACAGACACACACACACACACACACACACACACACACACACACACACACACACACACTCCACTCCCTACCCCCCCCTCTCTCTCTCTCTCTCTCTCTCTCTCTCTCAATTCTCAATTCTCAATTCAGTAAGCTTTATTGGCATGACTGTAGATTAACAATATTGCCAAAGACATTTACAAATAAAGTACAATAATAAAAGTAAGTCAGAAAACTATAAAAAAAAAAGATTAAACATATGATATATAATACAAAATACACCAATCTACAATACAATACACTAATATATAATATAGAAAAAAAATGAATAAAGAAAAATGTAGATTGGGATCAGGCTGTGGCAAACCTGACATATGTTGCTGCTGCTAAGCTGCTCTCTCTCCTCTCTCTCTCTCTCTCTCTCTCTCTCTCTCTCTCTCCTCCTCTGTCCTCTTTCTCGTCTCTCCCTCTCTGCATGTTGAGAACTCGGCCGTCTATGTCTGTCTGTCTGCGTGTGTCATACTTCTAGTGTTATTATACACATATGATTAGTGTCACATATGTATACAATCAGATTTTAATTCAACATTTGTAGGTCTTAGTATATATTTGTGTCTGTTTGCTGCACTTAGATCCTCAAAGCAGCCAGTACATATCACTCAAGCTTTCACTAGGTCACATGATTTCAAATGAATGTGGATGTGTAGTTTGATCATCACACATGTCAAAGTTTCATTAGGTCACATGGCTTGTGTCTACAAGTTTCAAATTATAAGCTCACACCACCTTCATAAGAACCTTGCATTTTTAACCCTGCGGGCCCCCCTTCGGAACGGTGTGAACAACAGAAAAATATTAAATATTAACATATTTCTCTACATTTTTTTGCTTAAATCTTTTAAGCAACTTGTTCTCAGATTATGCATATCTAATATTCATTCCTTTTGAGGATTTTCACAATATATTTGCCATTTTATTTACATGAAGTCACTGTTACTTTAATGGGAAAAAAAACATGAATTAAGATTAACTATATAATAAATGTTGGATGGATTTTTTTATTTTATTTATCACAGTCTGTGATATGTGAATGATAAATAACAACACCAATTTTGATGCATTATCATTTTTGGGGGCAGTTTCTATTTTTCAATAAAAATAGACACTGTTCCCCTTCAGGACTTTTTTTTGTCTTTGTTGAAAAACAACCATAAAAATATTAATTTTTTTTTTTGATTTTTAACTCCTAGTCAGAGTATACATACCAAATATTCATTGTGGGTGTATGTATGAGAGAGAAAGACAGGGAGATATATTATATATATATATATATATATATATATATATATATATATATATGTAGAGAGAGAGAGAGAGAGAGAGACATGGAGAAAAAAAATAATGTAACCTTAAAGCAACCTGCAGTTCATAATTTGCAAATTTTAGCGACACAATTACACTCACACACACACAGACACACACACACTCCACTCCCTGTCCCCCCTCTCTCTCTCTCTCTCTCTTTCTCCCCCCTCTCTCCTCTCTCTCCCTTCTCTCCCTCTCTGCTTGTCACTAACTGCCGTACTGCATGTCAGTAACTCGGCCTCTTCTCCAGAGCCTTTGTGTTCCACTGTCTTGCAGGTTAACTTCTATCACAGCGGTGCCTGGATAGTGTGGTGTGTGTGGTTGTGTTGCTGCTGTGGTGTCAAATGCGTCATGCTGATTCTGTTATCATTAGTCATTAGTCAAACTGAACTTGAAGTGCCTGCGCTGTCACCTAAGTACGTGGTCATTAATTAGCATAACAATGGCTTCACTCTGACAGACACAGGCCTGTGTGTGTTTGTGTGTGTGTGTTGTTTGATCATCGCACATGTCAAAGTTTCATTAGG
This sequence comes from Epinephelus fuscoguttatus, assembly GCF_011397635.1. Lineage (NCBI taxonomy): Eukaryota > Metazoa > Chordata > Actinopteri > Perciformes > Serranidae > Epinephelus > Epinephelus fuscoguttatus. The sequence continues at coordinate 40,904,416 of NC_064765.1, read as the reverse complement.
TCACATGGCTTACGTCTGCAACTTGAGCTGGGGGACGACGGCGGGGGGCCGAGGTCCCTCCCAACGCTGCTTGCAGCTTTAATTATTATTATTGTTTCTTTCTTTCTTTCAGCGTACGCGACTTTCAACTGGAATTTGACCCCCTAAACATGCTCGAAAACTCACCAAAATTGGCATGCCTGTCAGGACTGGCGAAAAATTTTATAAACTGATGAAATTAATCTGAAAAGTGCCAAAATGGGCTCTCTAGCGCCACCTAGAAACACAAAAATGGCCGCTGCAGCCAGTAGGAACGTCGTAGGAAGATCAAACCAAAACAGCCTCGTTTGTCTCATCAAGACCTACAAATCACGCGCTCGCACCCATGACCTAACTCCAACAGGAAGTGAGATATTTCCCTTTCAAAATAAGAGTTTTCCTCAAAAAAAAAATTCCTTTAAAAATCAACTAGTCCGATATCGTTTATCGTATCGGCTTCAAACTCGCACACATTATTCTTCAACGTGTCCTTATCAATTATTGTGCGTAACTTTTTCAATCCTCGACTGGTTTGGATGTTATGGCGCGTTTCAGGTGATGTGCTCCAAAACCTCCTGAGGATTTGTTGTGCCACCTAGACACACTAAAATGCCCGGTGCGACGGGTAGGAACCACTTAGAAAGACCAAACCAAAACTGTCTCGTTCGTCTCATAAAGACCTACAAATGTCGCGCTGCAACCCCTGACCTAACTCCAACAGGAAGTGCGCTGTCGGTCTTTGAATGTAAGATGGCGTTTTTCACAAATTCTGTCGATCAAAAATTATTTGCTCCTAAACCGTTTATCATAACTGCTTCAAACTTGCACAAATTACAGCTCTACCCCTGAACATTACTTGTGAAGGACTTTGTCATAACTTGAACGGTTTGGATTTTAGAAGCGTTAGAAGGTGCAGGACACAACTCCTCATGATGATCTCTGGAAGAAAAGATGAGGGCCAACACACTGTAAACTTGTCATTAAGGTGACATTTTTCAGGCCATAGACATACAAGCTTTATATGTTTGCGTTCAGAACAAATTTATCTATCTGGTGATGTTTTCAGATTGAAGATGGGACCCACGGTTTGGCATCTGGAAGGATTTGTTTGAGAAAGTTTCAAGCCATTCTGCTCTGTGTCTGAGCTGCATGCAGTCCTTAATTAGCATAACAAAGGCTTTCACTCTGACACACTGTCAGAGTGAAGTGTGTGGTCACACAGACATGACAATATAACATTTACCAAACTCATTCCTAAAACTTTGTCATACTTATGTGACAATAATCATATGTGTATAATAACAGTAGAATTATGGCACACACAGACAGACACGGACACACAGAGACACACAGACAGACAGACACCCACACACACACTCCACTCCCTTTTATTATACACATATGATTAGTGTCACATATGTATACAATCAGATATTAATTCAACATATTGTACACACACTCCACTCCCTGCACCCCCCCTCTCTCTTTCTCTCTCTCTCTCCCCCCTCTGTCCTCTTTCTCCCTTCTCTCCCTCTCTGCATGTCTAACTCGGTTGTCTATGTCTGTGTGTGTTATACTTCTACTGTTATTATACACATATGATTATTGTCACATATGTATACTATCAGATATTAATTCAACATATTGTACCACAATTGCTAGAATTATAATTTTAATATTATTGCTTTCATTAATGTTGTTGTAAGCTACTGTCATGATCATCTCTCCTGCATCTCTCTGTCTCCCTTCTGTCTCATGGGGTCCTGAGGATAGACGGATGTTGTATGCTGTAAAGCCCTGTGAGGCAAATTGTGATTTGTGATATTGATTGATTGATTGATCGATATTTGTTTCTTGACTCAACAGCATTCAGTGACAGTATTTCAGTTACAGATGTAGTAAATTTAAAGACTCTGCAATGTTGCACCATTGCTCACTCAGAAATATTAACAAATAATTTGCAATATTAGGCTATAGGAATTATGTTCCATCAGTGTGACTAATAACATCATTGATAGAGATTATTAGTCATTGATAGTACGTCTTTGAAGGCCATACAGATTTTTAAAATGTAAACAATAAGACCTACATATTATGAGCATTAAACATTTCAGAGCTGATCTGACAGACTGACAGTCTGGTCCTTGTGCACAGTGTTATTAAAACAAATAAATATAAAACGACAGAGGTTTGATTTGATCATCACACATGTCAAAGTTTCATTAGGTCACATGGCTTATGTCTATAACTTTCAAAATATACGCCACACCACCTTCATAAGAACCCTTTACAGTTTTTAAAACTGAGTTTGACTTATGATCCTGGCTATTGTGGTACAACATGTGGGAAGTATATATTAATATCTGATAGTATACATATGTGACAATAATCATATGTGTGTAATAACAGGAGAAGTATGGCACACACAGACAGACACGGACACACACAGAGACACACATACACACACACACACACACACACACACACACACACACACACACACACACACACTCCACTCCCTATCCCCTCTCTCTCTCTCTCTCTCTCTCTCTCTCCTCCCTCTGTCCACTTTCTCTTGTCTCTCCCTCTCTGCATGTTGAGAACTCGGCCGTCTATGTCTGTCTGTCTGTGTGTGTCATACTTCTAGTGTTATTATACACATATTATTAGTGTCACATATGTATACAATCAGATTTTAATTCAACATTTGTAGGTCTTAGTATATATTTGTGTCTGTTTGCTGCACTTAGATCCTCAAAGCAGCCAGTACACATCACTCAAGCTTTCACTAGGTCACATGATTTCAAATGAATATGGATGTGTTGTTTGATCATCACACATGTCAAAGTTTCATTAGGTCACATGGCTTGTGTCTACAAGTTTCAAATTATAAGCTCACACCACCTTCATAAGAACCTTGCATTTTTAACCCTGCAGGCCCTTATAAAAATCACACCTGTCCCTTGAACGGTGTGAACAACAGAAAAATATTAAATATTAACATATTTCTCTACATTTTTGCTTAAATCTTTTAAGCAACTTGTTCTCAGATTATGCATATCTAATATTCATTCCTTTTGAGGATTTTCACAATATATTTGCCATTTTATTTACATGAAGTCACTGTTACTTTAATGAAAAAACATGAATTAAGATTAACTACAGAATAAATGTTGGATGGATTTTTTAAATTTTATTTATCACAGTCTGTGATATGTGAATGATAAATAACAACACCAATTTTGATGCATTATCGTTTTTGGGGACAGTTTCTATTTTTCAATAAAAATAGACACTGTTCCCCTTCAGGACTTTTTTTTGTCTTTGTTGAAAAACAACCATAAAAATATTAATTTTTTTTTTTTGATTTTTAACTCCTAGTCAGAGTATGCATACCAAATATTCATTGTGGGTGTATGTATGAGAGAGAAAGACAGGGAGAGAGAGATAGACAGAGAGAGAGAGACAGAGAGAGAGAGAGAGAGAGAGAGAGAGAGAGAGAGAGACATGGAGAAAAAAAATAATGTAACCTTAGAGCAACCTGCAGCTCATAATTTGCAAATTTTAGCGACACAATAACACTGACACACACACACAAACACTCCACTCCCTCTCCCCCCTCTCTCTCTCTCTGTCTCTCTTTCTCCCCCCTCTCTCCTCTCTCTCCCTTCTCTCCCTCTCTGCTTGTCACTAACTGCCGTACTGCATATCAGTAACTCGGCCTCTTCTCCAGAGCCTTTGTGTTCCACTGTCTTGCAGGTTAACTTCTATCACAGCGGTGCCTGGATAGTGTGACGTGTGTGGTTGTGTTGCTGCTGTGGTGTCAAATGCGTCCTGCTGATTCTGTTATCATTAGTCATTAGTCAAACTGAACTTGAAGTGCCTGTGCTGTCACCTAAATGCGTGGTCATTAATTTGCATAACAATGGCTTCACTCTGACAGACACAGGCCTGTGTGTTTGTGTGTGTGTGTTGTTTGATCATCGCACATGTCAAAGTTTCATTAGGTCACATGGCTTAGGCCGGCGGGGGGCCGAGGTCCCGCCCAACGCTGCTTGCAGCTTTAATTATTATTATTATTAGGGACCTCGGCTGAAGGGCGAGGACCCTCTTGTTCTTGTAGTGTTTATTATTATTATTATTATTATTAGGGACCTCGGCTGAAGGGCGAGGACCCTCTTGTTCTTCTAGCGTTTATTATTATTATTATTATTAGGGACCTCGGCTGAAGGGCGAGGACCCTCTTGTTCTTGTAGCGTTTATTATTATTATTATTAGGGACCTCGGCTGAAGGGCGAGGATCCTCTTGTTCTTGTAGCGTTTATTATTATTAGGGACCTCGGCTGAAGGGCGAGGACCCTATTGTTCTTGTAAGGTTTATTAGGAACCTCGGCTGAAGGTCGAGGACCCTATTGTTTTTGGTGCGTTTATTAGGGACCTCGGCTGAAGGGCGAGGACCCTATTGTTCTTGTAAGGTTTATTATTAGGGACCTCGGCCTGAAAGGGCGAGGACCCTCTTGTTCTTGTAGTGTTTATTATTATTATTATTATTATTATTATTGTTATTGTTTCTTTCTTTCTTTCAGCGTACGCGACTTTCAACTGGAATTTGACCCCCTAAACATGCTCAAAAACTCACCAAAATTGGCACGCATGTCAGGACTGGCGAAAAATTTTATAACATGAAAAAATTAATCTGAAAAGTGCCAAAATGGGCTCTCTAGCGCCACCTATCAGTCTAGACCACTAAAATGGCCGCTGCAGCCAGTAGGAACGTCGTAGGAAGATCAAACCAAAACAGCCGTGTTCGTCTCATCAAGACCTACAAATCACGCACTCGCACCTTTGACCTAAATCCAACAGGAAGTGAGCTATTTCCTTTCAAAATAAGATTTTTCCGAAAAAAAAAGAAATTCCTTTAAAAAACATCTCCTCCTACACCGTTTATCGTATCGGCTTCAAACTCGCACAGATTATTGTTCAATGTGTCCTTATCAATTATTGTGCGTAACTTTTTCAATCCTCGACTGGTTTGGATGTTATGGCGCGTTTCAGATGATGTGCGCCAAAACCTCCTGACGATTTGTTGTGCCACCTAGACACACTAAAATGCCCGGTGCGACGGGTAGGAACCACTTAGAAAGACCAAACCAAAACTGTCTCGTTCGTCTCATAAAGACCTACAAATGTCGCGCTGCAACCCCTGACCTAACTCCAACAGGAAGTGCGCTGTCGGTCTTTGAATGTAAGATGGCGTTTTTCACAAATTCTGTCGATCAAAATTTATTTGCTCCTACACCGTTTATCATAACTGCTTCAAACTTGCACAAATTACAGCTCTACCCCTGCTGAACATTACTTGTGAAGGACTTTGTCATAACTTGAACGGTTTGGATTTTAGAAGCGTTAGAAGTTGCAGGACGCAACTCCTCATGATGATCTCTGGAAGAAAAGATGAGGGCCAACACACTGTAAACTTGTGATTAAGGTGACATTTTTCAGTCCATAGACATACAAGCTTTATATGTTTGCGTTCAGAACAAATTTATCTATCTGGTGATGTTTTCAGATTGAAGATGGGACCCACGGTTTGGCATCTGGAAGGATTTGTTTGAGAAAGTTTCAAGCCATTCTGCTCTGTGTGTCAGCTGCATGCAGTCCTTAATTAGCATAACAAAGGCTTCACTCTGACAGTCTGTGTGTCAGAGTGACGATTGTATGTGTGTGGTCACACACACATGAGGTTTTAAATTACTTTAAAAATGACCTTAAAAGTATTTCCATGTATTTTATCAATTTTATGTCTCTGAACCCAAGAGACTGACCTGGAGGGTTGCAGTAAATCACCTCATTTCAAGTACAAGTCAGTAACAGTGTTACAAAGATCAGGAAAGAATATACATCTTTGAGGAAATGTTACATTCAACAACACAGTAGTCTCATCAAACACCTTTCTTTTGATGTAATTGACAGAAAAATTAAATGTAGTCTTTTGATGCATACAACATTATGTATACTGAGTGCAATCTGTAACTCCTCTGCCAAAAACAGGAAGTATGTAAACATGTGAGATATGTCAAAATGTCAGCAAACACTCTCTCTCTCTCCTCCCTGTCCCCATCTCTCTGTCTCGTGTCCTGTTACTGCATGTCACTAACTCGGCCATCCTGCATGTCAGTAACTCGGCCTCTTCTTCAGAGCCTTTGTGCTCCAGTGTCTCGCAGGTTGACTTCTATCACAGCGGTGCCTGGATAGTGTGATGTGAGGAATTTTCAAATATAAGCTCACAATACCTTCAAAAGCACCCTTTACATGTGACATTGAGCTTGACAATGATTGCATACATTAGTTGTATACCCAAGCTTTTAACAGATGAAGAGGTTTAAAATTATTGTAAAAATAACCATAAATGTATTTCCATTTATTTGCACTAATTTGATTTCTCTTAATTCAAGTGATTGACGTGGAGGGTTAGAGCAAATTACATAATTTCAAGTGCAAGTCAATCATAGGAAAGAATCTATTTCTTTGAGGAAATGATATATGAAAAATTACAAGCTATTTTGTTTAATAACTGATGAGTCTTTGTAAAAATCATTGTCTTTTGTTATTCACTGTCCTTTATAATTCATGATTTTTCCATGGTAATGTTCTGGTATTGTGTTAAAATTTTGTTTGTAGTTATGCATTGTTGTATTTGCAGTATAATGTTTACAAAGCAAACCAGAGTGAAATGTGTGTGTGTGTGTGTGTGTGTGTGTGTGTGTGTGTGTGTGTGTGTGTGATCACACAGACATGACAGTATAACATTTACCAAACTCATTCCTAAAACTCCGAAAGAAATGACTGATAACAAAAAACTGTAAATACAAGATGTCCTGGTGAAAGTCTTTTAACTCATGAAGAATGGGAATATATGTAGTCCTACTCACTTTCTCCACTGACATTAACTAGTATATATTTGTGTGTGATTGCTGCACCTAGATCCTCAAAGCAGCCAGTTCACATCACTCAAACTTTCACTAGGTCACATGAATTCAAGTGAATATGTATGTGTTGTTTGATCATCACACATGTCAAAGTTTCATTAGGTCACATGGCTTATGTCTTCAACTTTCAAAATATACGCTCACACCACGTTCATAAGAACCCTTTACAGTTTTTAAAATTGAGTTTTACTTATGATTCTGGCTATTGTGGTACAACATGTGGGAAGTATATATTAGTATCTGATGGTATACATATGACAATAATCATATGTCTATAATAGCAGTAGAAGTATGGCACACACAGACACACACAGAGACACACACACACACACACACACACACACACACACACTCCACTCCCCCCCCCCCCCTCTCTCTCTCTCTCTCTCTCTCTCTCTCTCTCTCTCTCCACACTCTCTCCTCTTTATATCTTCTCTCACTCTCTGAATGTTGAGAAATCGGCCGTCTATGTCTGTCTGTCTGTGTGTGTCATACTTCTAGTGTTATTATACACATATAATTAGTGTCACATATGTATACAATCAGATTTTAATTCAACATTTGTAGGTCTTAGTATATATTTGTGTCTGTTTGCTGCACTTAGATCCTCAAAGCAGCCAGTACACACCACTCAAGCTTTCACTAGGTCACATGATTTCAAATGAATATGGATGTGTTGTTTGATCATCACACATGTCAAAGTTTCATTAGGTCACATGGCTTGTGTCTACAAGTTTCAAATTATAAGCTCACACCACCTTCATAAGAACCTTGCATTTTTAACCCTGCGGGCCCCCTTATAAAAAATCACACCTGTCCACTTCGGAACGGTGTGAACAACAGAAAAATATTAAATATTAACATATTTCTCTACATTTTTTTGCTTAAATCTTTTAAGCAACTTGTTCTCAGATTATGCATATCTAATATTCATTCCTTTTGAGGATTTTCACAATATATTTGCCATTTTATTTACATGAAGTCACTGTTTCTTTAATGAAAATTAGATGAATTAAGTTTATCTATATAATAAATGTTGGATATTTTTATTTTATTTATCACAGTCTGTGATATGTGAATGATAAATAACAACACCAATTTTGATGCATTATCATTTTTGGGGGCAGTTTCTATTTTTCAATAAAAATAGACACTGTTCCCCTTCAGGACTTTTTTTGTCTTTGTTGAAAAACAACCATAAAAATATTAATTTTTTTTTTTTTGATTTTTAACTCCTAGTCAGAGTATACATACCAAATATTCATTGTGGGTGTATGTATGAGAGAGAAAGACAGTGAGATATATTATATTATATATATATATATATATATATATATATATATATATATATATATATGTAGAGAGAGAGAGAGAGAGAGAGAGACATGGAGAAAAAAAATAATGTAACCTTAAAGCAACCTGCAGTTCATAATTTGCAAATTTTAGCGACACAATTACACTCACACACACACACACACACACACACAAACACTCCACTCCCTCTCCCCCCTCTCTCTCTCTCTCTCTTTCTCCCCCCTCTCTCCTCTCTCTCCCTTCTCTCCCTCTCTGCTCGTCACTAACTGCCGTACTGCATATCAGTAACTCGGCCTCTTCTCCAGAGCCTTTGTGTTCCACTGTCTTGCAGGTTAACTTCTATCACAGCGGTGCCTGGATAGTGTGGTGTGTGTGGTCGTGTTGCTGCTGTAGTGTCAAATGCGTCCTGCTGATTCTGTTATCATTAGTCATTAGTCAAACTGAACTTGAAGTGCCTGTGCTGTCACCTAAGTACGTGGTCATTAATTAGCATAACAATGGCTTCACTCTGACAGACACAGGCCTGTGTGTGTTTGTGTGTGTGTGTGTTGTTTGATCATTGCACATGTCAAAGTTTCATTAGGTCACATGGCTTACGTCTGCAACGCAGATCTTCTGTATAACTTTATTTCTCTCATCATCACATTATTTTCATGATTGGACCAACGGTTTGGGAATGGGAAGAACTTGTTCGAGGAGTTAAATCTCCACTAAAAGAGGTGTCTCTGTGTTCTGTCTGTCTCTCTCTGCTCTTCTGCCAGGTGCGCCTACTTAATTACCATGGCAACCGCTGTCACACACAAACTCACAGAAACATGATGTCTGTGCGTTTCTAGATCTTACATTCAGACATGACAGGGGCAGCATCTCCATTTTAACCCTTTAGGTGCCAGAGTTAATTGAGGAAAATATTCCATTTTCATTTCAACATTTCAAAAGGCTGTGGCTTGAAAGTGGTGACAGATAAAGGCATACTGTAAATGAGAAAACTATTCATCATGACCCAAAGTTTGTGATAGGAGTAAATTAACTCATCCAATTTGCATACTGTGGCATCACCAGCAGGCAGCCATATTGGATTTCATAAATCTCAGTCAAAAAACATTTTGAACACATTTACACAGAAGATTTATTTTGTTTTGTGTTGTTTTTGTCATGTCGTCCTCAAAATGAAGGAAGAGGAATCTGATGGAAGTAAATTCACTTATGTAATTTGCATATTGTGACATCACTTCTGCATACCTACAGCTACAGAAAACATTCAAACATCAAACCGTTCAGCTCTGTAAGGATTTTCTGGTGTTTGTGGCAATATGTTTGATGTTTCTAAATAATTCACAGTGACGACATATGCTGGGGGCCGAAACGGGCGCGAGTGCGAGGTCCCGCCAAACGCTGCTTGCAGCTTTAATTATTATTATTCTTTATTCTTTATTCTTTATTCTTTCTTCCGCCGCCTCTTTGAACTGGAATTTGACCCCCTAAACATGCTCAAAAACTCACCAAAATTGGCACGCACATCAGAACTGGTGAAAAATTTTATAAAATGGTGACATTAACCCCTAAAGTGCCAAAATGGGCTCTCTAGCGCCACCTAGGCACACAAAAATGGCCACCACGGCCTGTAGGAACGTTGTAGAAACATGAAACCAAAAGTGGCGTGTTCTGCCTCATCAAGACCTAAAAATCACGCGCTGACACCCTGACCTAAATCCAACAGGAAGTGAGATATTTGCCCTTTCAAAGTAAGATTTTGCCTTAAAACTGCCTTTCCTAAAAAATCATCTTCTCATACAGCGTTTATCCTATCGACTTCAAACTTGCACAGATTACAGATCAACTCCTTCTAATCAAAAGTTGTGCGTAACTTTTTCATTACTCGCTTCGTTTGGATTTTGTGGCCTCCATAATGTGAGATGTCAGAAAAACGTCCTGACGATCTTCCAAAGCTGTCCCATAGGAAATGAATGGCAGCGGGGGGGAGAAAGAGACCAATCTTCGGGCTTTTTCTAGCATTTACAGCGTCTCCATACTTTGTGCTACAGACTCCATTCCAACTCTCAAATGTTGCCACAGGTCTCATCTATTCACTCATGTTTTCATCTTTTTCATTTCTTTTATCGTTTTTGACGTGTGCCTCTCAAAGTACCATGAGCAAAAGTGGAGAAATTCTCAGTTTACAATGGGTGTGTATTGCACGGAATGCTGTGAGCTAGAGTGGAGAGGGCTCTAAAAATCGTCTAAAACTTTTGTCTTTAACTCGCTGCCATGGCCACAATTTTCACTGTACAGACACAATTTATACCACAAAACGTAGGAAAATTTGTCCAGCTCACAGATATGTTGACATGGAATCTCTCCCACGTACACATTTTTGCTGAGCGGCTCCAGCGAAGGGAGCCCATTATTTTCTCATTCACTCCCATGTAAAGTCTGACGAAATTTCTGGAAACAGCTTAGGTGCAACACATTTTAAACTCGCTCCCTGACCACATTTTTGACTCGAGAAATATAAAACGCGACACGTGCGTTCACGAGAAGTGGCTGGCTCTCAAAATCACTTTATTTTCTTGCTTGGACCAACGGTTTGGGCATGCGAAGCATTTGTTCGAGGAGTTAAAACCCATATTAAACAGCCTTTGGTGAGCTGCTCTCCTTAGCTGTCTGTGTGTGCCACAGGTGCTGACAAGTCATTAATCGCCATGACAACGGCTGCACACACACACACACACACACACACACACAGCCACACGGCTCTCTGTCTGTGTCTCACAATCTTTAAAGGACAGATTACAGCAGCAGAAACTTCATTTGAAACAGCAAATACACATTATTAACCCCTACAGTGCCAAAATGGGCTCTCTAGCGCCACCTAGACGCACTAAAATGGCCACTACAGCCCATAGGAATGTCGTATCAAGATCAAACCAAAACTGGTGTGTTTGACTTACAAATCACGCATTGACACCCATGACCTGATTCCAACAGGAAGTGAGCTATTTGTCCTTTCAAAGTAAGATTTCGCCTCAAACGTGGTCTCAAGAAAACACATCTCCTCCTACACCGTTTATGTTATCAGTTTTAAAGATGCACACATGCCAGCTCAACTGCTACTAAACAGATCTTCTGTATAACTTTATCTCTCTCATCATCACATTATTTTCATGATTGGACCAACAGTTTGGACCAACATTTACACAGTAGATTTATTTTGTTTTGTGTTGTTTTTGTCGTCTCTTCCTCAAAATAAAGGAAGAGGAATCTGATGGGAAGAAATTTGCTCATCTAATTTGCATAATGTGACATCACTTGTACATACCTACAGCTACAGAAAGCATTCAAACATCAAAATGTTCAGCTCTGTAAGGATTTTCTGATGTTTGTGGCAATATGTCGACATAAGCTGGGGGCGGAAATGGGCGCGAGTAGAGAGTCCATGCCAAACGCTGCTTGCAGCTTTAATTATTATTATTCTTTCTCCCGCCGCCTCTTTGAACTGGAATTTGACCCCCTAAACATGCTCAAAAACTCACCAAAATTGGCACGCACATCAGAACTGGTGAAAAATTTTATAAAATGGTGACATTAACCCCTAAAGTGCCAAAATGGGCTCTCTAGCGCCACCTAGGCACACAAAAATGGCCGCCACGGCCTGTAGGAACGTCATAGAAACATGAAACCAAAAGTGGCGTGTTCGTCTCATCAAGACCTAAAAATCACGCGCTGACACCCCTGACCTAAATCCAACAGGAAGTGAGATATTTGCCCTTTCAAAGTAAGATTTTGCCTTAAAACTGCCTTTTCTAAAAAAAATCATCTTCTCTTACAGCGTTTATCCTATCGACTTCAAACTTGCACAGATTACAGATCAACTCCTTCTAATCAAAAGTTGTGTGTAACTTTTTCATCACTCGCTTCGTTTGGATTTTATGGCCTCCATAAGGTGAGATGTCAGAAAAACGTCCTGACGATCTTCCAAAGCTGTCCCATAGGAAATGAATGGCAGCAGGGGGGAGAAAGAGACCAATCTTCGGCTTTTCTAGCATTTACAGCGTCTCCATACTTTGTGCTACAGACTCCATTCCAACTCTCAAATGTTGCCACAGGTCTCATCTATTCACTCATGTTTTCATCTTTTTCATATCTTTTACCGTTTTTGATCTGTGCCTCTCAAAGTACCATGAGCAAAAGTGGAGAAATTCTCAGTTTACAATGGGTGTGTATTGCATGGAATGCTGTGAGCTAGAGTGGAGAGGGCTCTAAAAATCGTCTAAAACTTTTGTCCTTAACTCGCTGCCATGGCCACAATTTTCACTGTACAGACACAATTTATACCACTAAACGTAGGAAAATTTGTCCTGCTCGCAGATATGTTGACATGGAATCTCTCACACGTACACATTTTTGCTGAGTGGCTCCAAAGCGAAGGGAGCACCGATTTTTTTCTCATTCACTCCCATGTAAACTCAGAGGAGAAATTTCTGGAAACAGCTTAGGTGCAACACATATTAAACTCGCTCCTCTGACCACATTTTTGACTGTAGAAATATAAAACGCGACACGTGCGTTCACGAGAAGTGGCTGTCTCTCACAATCACTTTATTTTCTTGATTGGACCAACGGTTTGGGTATGGGAAGGACTTGTTTGAGGAGTTAAAACCCATATTAAACAGCCTTTGGTGAGCTGCTCTCCTTAGCTGTCTGTGTCTGCCACAGGTGCCGACAAGTCATTAATCGCCATAACAACGGCTGCACACACACACACACACACACACACACACACACACACAGCCACACGGCTCTCTGTCTGTCTCACAATCTTTAAAGGACAGATTACAGCAGCAGAAACTTCATTTGAAACAGCAAATACACATTATTAACCCCTACAGTGCCAAAATGGGCTCTCTAGCGCCACCTAGACGCACTAAACTGGCCACTGCAGCCCGTAGGAATGTCGTATCAAGATCAAACCAAAACTGGTGTGTTTGACTTACAAATCACGCATTGACACCCATGACCTGATTCCAACAGGAAGTGAGCTATTTGACCTTTCAAAGTAAGATTTCGCCTCCAAACGTGGTCTCAAGAAAACACATCTCCTCCTACACCGTTTATTTTATCAGTTTTAAAGATGCACACATGCCAGCTCAACTGCTACTAAACAGATCTTCTGTATAACTTTATCTCTCTCATCATCACATTATTTTCATGATTGGACCAACGGTTTGGGAATGGGAAGAACTTGTTCGAGGAGTTAAATCTCCACTAAAAGAGGTGTCTGTCTCTCTCTGCTCTTCTGCCAGGTGCGCCTACTTAATTACCATGGCAACCGCTGTCACACACAAACTCACAGAAACATGATGTCTGTGCATTTCTAGATCTTACATTCAGACATGACAGGGGCAGCATCTCCATTTTAACCCTTTAGGTGCCAGAGTTAATTGAGGAAAATATTCCATTTTCATTTCAACATTTCAAAAGGCTGTGGCTTTAAAGTGGTGACAGATAAAGGCATACTGTAAATGAGAAAACTATTCATCATGACCCAAAGTTTGTGATAGGAGTAAATTAACTCATCTAATTTGCATGTTGTTACGTCACTAGGCAGTGCTCATATTGGATTTCATACATATCAGTAAATCAACATATTTACGCAGTAGATTTCTTTTGTTTTGTGCTGTTTTTGTTGTCTGTTCCTCAAAATAAAGGAAGAGGACTCTGTTAGCCATAAATTGATTCATCTAATTTGCATATTGTGACATCACTTGTACATACCTACAGCTACAGAAAGCATTCAAACATCAAAACGTTCAGCTCTGTAAGGATTTTCTGATGTTTGTGGCAATATGTTTGATATTTCTAAATAATTCACAGTAACGACATAAGCTGGGGGCGGAAACGGGCGCGAGTGCGAGGTCCCACCAAACGCTGCTTGCAGCTTTAATTGTTTATTGTTGCTGCCTGTCTTGGCCAGGTCTCCCTTGCAAAAGAGATTTTTAATCTCAGTGGGACTTCACCTGGTTAAATAAAGGTTAAATAAATACATTTAGCTTAGCTCCTGCTGTGCAGCCTCTGAATGGCTTCCTCAAAGATGTGCTCATCACACTGGAAAGATGAACAATCAGTAACCAATTAAAAAAAACAAACTAACATGACTCAAAACAGGAGCTACTCAGACTCGTTGCCCCTCTGACCGGCGCAGCTTTCAAAAAAAAATCTCTCTATCTGACCTGAGGTTAAATAGAGTTCTTACTCAAATAACTCCCTGCTTTGTCACAACTGTAATCCAAATCAGAATGGTTCATCCAAATACGATTAATGACGCTTAAAGTTAGAGAACAGTTAGGCAGTGAAAGAACAAACAGCTAAAGCACACCTCAGACTCAACTCATCCAACCACCCCTGCTATTTATGTAATGATGTAATGATACTAACAGTTCACATCACTTCACCAGCAGCCGATGATTTCCATTTAGCATTCTGCTCTGTGGAAGATCCTCTGTAAAACTTTGCTCAAGTGTTTACTGGAGGGGTTGGGGGAGGGTTGGGGGCGGGGGGGTTAAATGAATATCATGATACAGCCTTGCTAATCTTCCATTCCAATCTGATTCTCAGTAGGATATATCTCTTATTTCTATACTTAGGTGACCCAAGCTGCTTCTTTTGTGGATGTTCAGTTCCGCAGGATCAGTTGGAAATTGGAAAGAGATGTAGTGCGCGTGTGCCACCTCAAATTGGATTGCATGGCGTCTTAAATGAAAGCAAATAATTTCACGGCTAATGGGCTTAATTTCAGGAAATAATTCCACATTTCCACAGTTGGCTATTTTGCATGTGATTTCTGCAGAGGGCTTGCCACTTTCAGGGTTGTTGTTTTTTTCGTCTGTGTTCACTGAATGTATTGGAATTTGAGAGCAGAATGAAGCTGTTATAGCTGATCACTTTTAGTGCATCCAAAGTTGATCAAATGTATGACACCCTGCTTTGACCACTTTCCTTTGAGCTCCCACTAGCTGTTGTAGGTGGTGATATGACCAGCACTGCTGTTCTCTCCCAGCTTTTATTCACTGGGGACAGAACAGAGGAACAAAGTTATTACCAAAAAAGCATAAAAGAAAAAAAATGACATAAACAAGAAGTAAAAATATGATTGCCAACAAAGAAATGATTGAGCCTCACAAAAAAGTCTTCAGTGGTTAAATAAATAAAGAAATAGCTGTAATTAAATAATGAATGAAGGAATCAGTCCATAAAGCGTTGATTGATGTCCAGGAAAGGGGGTCTTTCTAATGGAGGCTGGCTGACAGTGATTGCGAAGGCCCATTTACCAGCTGATGTTTTGTTATGATTGGACATGTCAGTCTTCCACTTCTGATTAAAAAGAGAGGGGGGAAAAAAGCCCAAATGCGCCCCGCGTCCTTTCCTTTATGTTTTTTTTTTTTTTTTTTTTTTTTTTATTCTCTTTCCAACTGCAGGAATAAAGCGATGGGTGCATATTATTTTGTCATTCCGCTGGAATGGTTGACATTCAGGGGTTTGTAAAGATGCCAACTGCCCTTTACGTGTTACCTTGGATAAGCCACTTTCTCCGAGGAATTTAGTCATGTAATAGGTGTTTGTGCTGTTCAGGGCAGACAGTTTCAAATGAACTGTTTTGTTTTCATACTCAAAAGATGGGCTAGCTTCCTGTGAACAGGTTTTTGTGGTATAACACAACATCCTTAAAATACATGTGCTTGAATAATGCATACAGTACCTGACCACTAGGTCACACACAAGCCAGTGTATTTTGTTCTAATGCTTGCTTGATTTCTTTTTGTTTGGTAGGCAGCATGGTGGTGCAGTTGTTAGCATTGTCACCTCACAACAAGAGGGTTTGTGGTTGGAACCTCGGGTGGGGCGTTCAAACCCAGGAGTCCATTTGTGTGGATTTTGCATGTTTTCCCAGTGTCAGCATGGGTTTTCTCTGGGTACTCTGGCTTCCTCCCACAATCCAAAGACATGCACATTTACCATGCTTCTTGCCAAATGTCAGCTGGGATAGGCTCCAGCCCCCATGCGACCCCTAACAGGATAAGTGGTTATGGAAAATGAATGAATGAATGAATGAATGAATGAGTGAACAGTTTCTGCTTGTTAGATGCATAAGGTCTTTTTCAGAATAAACTTACAATGTCAGTAAACACATTTATGTTCATTTTCATCACATTTTCACTCTGACCTTGCCACATCAAAATAAGACGTGCAAGGTACCCTGGGTGCGTCCATTTTCACGGAGAACATGCAGTCTGCATAAAGTCTCTTTCAAAATAAATACACTACACTGTCAATTGATATTTTTTTATTTCCTTCAACAACACACACGCATGGTTGGGTTTAGGCAACAAAAAGACATGGTTGGGTTTAGGAAGAAAAGAGCAGGGTTTGGTTTTACAATCTTATGGGAAACACCGGCCTCCCCGGTGAAAGTCAGTGGTTGTTGGACACATGCACCACCCCTCCCACCCACCCTACTCAGACTCAATTACTGAGCCCAAACACAGACTGATGGGCCTATAAATGAAGAATGGATTGGAAACAGATTAAGTGAATAGGTAATGATGTAGATGAAGCATGTGACTTAAACATCACTCAAACTTCCATTTAAGAGCTGAAAACATCAGATCTGTGTGAAGCGATGAGCAGACTGTAAACGATAGCCGACCCTTGTTAACCAATCATTAACCATTTGCACCGTGTGTGTGTGTGTGTGTGTGTGTGTGTGTGTGTGTGTGTGTGTGTGTTTGGGGTTTTAATTACTACTTAAAGTGGGTAAAATCTTATTTCATTGTGGAGCTGCATGTAACATAGTGCCTCCTTGCCCCGCTGTCTCTCTCTTTCTCTCTCTATCATGACACTACTGCTGTGGGAGTGAGGATTTTTTCAAATGGGGTTGTATGGTGTTCATATCCATAGTCAGTATATAACAAACAGTAGATGTCAGTTGACATCTAGTTTGGAGAAGCAAGCTGGAGTCTGACATAGAAGTTTACTAATGTACTGCTGTGGAGGGGTCTGCAACAACAAAAAAAGTCAGTTTAAGTGAATGCGATTTGAGAATATTTTCACAGCTTTACCTTTCCATTAGATAGCCCGTTCCAATGGGGAAGCCTTAAACAGCTTCGGTTTCCCATATATGCTTTCATCCAAGCCACCATACCCCATTGACAAAAACAATATTTGTTGCTGATGGTCTGCCTCTGCTTAGATTACTTTGTTAGACAGCATTTTTGCCTATATATATCATTATGAAAATAATGTAGACTGTACAGGGTAGTATACACAGTAAAATCAGACTATCAGCATTTACATAGGTTACTTAATGGCTTTGCAATCTTTGCAATAAGCTTCTGCCACCAGGGACACATTTTCGCGGAAAAAATCTGCTTTACAGCAGGAAATGCATCATGTATTGCCAAACTGGTCGGTCAGCCAATCAGGGACTGGAGCTGGTCCTTATGAGGAACTCGCCGGGGCATGAGATAGTTGAGTCAGGAGTACAATGGCAGACGGACAAAGTTTGGAGATAAATGAAAAACGGCCTCCCAAAAGAAAATGAGCTAATCTGTCTGAGGAGGTGAGGATGCACAAAAAGGAGAGTGATAAAAGAAGAGGAAAAACAAGAGTAAACCTCAGTCAGGCATTCAAGAGATGGAGGGAGCTCCGTGACCAAAGAGGTTTCAACACCGGTGTCCAGCTAGCTTTCTTTCTAATGGATCAGTAAGTAACACGGCTAAATGTTAGCTAGACCAGAGAGGACTGTACTGGCTGCTAGTTCATTCCTAGCTGGCCAGCATCGCAAATTCCCGCAACCAGGGACCGGGTAGCAAGTGTTGGTCAGCTGACATCCTCATTGCCATTCTACAGCAGCCCTCGGACAGTGATTACCACCCCCGCCCCCCCGGCACCCAGCCTCTCCGACCAGGAAGTAGAGCAAAATCCTCTCCTCCGCTCCCGTTTGTCTGGTGAACACCTCTCCTCTGTCAATACACTCTGCCAGCAGTTTAATAATATTGATGCCATTTGTAACATTTGAATCTTTTAGTAGTAAGCCATGTTCTAAGTGGGATAATGTAAAGTGAGCCGGTGACTGTTGAAAAATAACTCTGCTGCGCGTTGAGGTTCCATTCCCCTGTCGGGAGTTATTTTTCATCAGTCACCGGCTCACTATACATTATCCCTTATGTGTCTACTGTTGTTTGTACTGATACTGTGCATACTGGTATAATTTACTGAGTTGTTTGTACTGGTACTGTGCATTCTGGTATAATTATTTGCATTACTATTTGTTTTTTTCTTCAGATAATTCTGATAATTGTTGCTCGGTCTCTTTACTCATTTATTTAGTATAGTGTCCACACACCTTCTCATTCAACATATACATAGAGGTATACTGGGGGCTTTACAGCTTACATTTTATTGATTATCGCTCATCCCCACGGTCAATTTGGTCTTTGCGACAGTGGGAGCAACACTGCTGACGCTAGGTGGTGCCAAGCTAAAAAAAACCCGAATCCTATCTGTTGCCTCTTTAAAAGGCTCCACTCAGCATGGTGATGTAAATGCTGTCAGTCATTTATGGTCCATTTTTAAAGAATGCCAGGTCTTTTCCAAACTAGTTTTTGGATAAGACTAGCTTTTATCAAAACCACATTTACTGACTTTGCATTCTACACAGCATTTTTCTTTGAGCTCTGGCAGATTTAAAAACATATTAATGTAGATGAAACTGATAACACTTTAAATAGCTGCTGTTTTCAACATTATAAAAACATTCTTGGACTGTTAGGGGTTTCCAAATCTGTTGTAAACAAGACACAAGTCCCCTTTTCTTCCACACACGGCTTTCGTCTTGAACTCTGGTCTATTTTGGCTCAATGCTTACACCCTCTAATTCCCTAAAGACTTTATGCCACAGCACCATCCTGAGACAAAGTGATATTTTATTCTCAGGCTTCACTGTAGTGTGCCAACCAGCTCCTTAATACAGAGTGCTGCTGGTGTACAGTCCCTCTCTCTTCCAGCGGCGACCCCTTTCAACCTGCCATATGGAGGAACGAAGGGTCCATCTTTGTTGTCCCCCACCTCTGCTGCTCTCTGCAGGCTGGCTAAACAGCCTGGCCCGACTCCCGGAAACTAAGTTAAGGCAACTTTAAGTTTAGCTCTGCTGACTTCTTTTGTGGCCCCTGGAGTTCACTGCGTCAGATGCTGCAGCACCAATTGGAGCAGCACTGCAACTGTGGAGAGATGGGGCATCAACAGATGGAGGTCTGTGAGGGTCACTCTTCCTGGACCTTGCCTTAGCAATGCTCTTTGAGGATTTGTGCAGAGCAGAATGGTCCTTAAAGTCTTTCAGTGAACATTAAGTGACTCAACTATGACTTAAAACTGCAAAAAAAAAAAAACCTCAGAGGTTGCTGTTTGGAAATATAAACACATGGTGAAACTGTTCTGAGGCTGACAGGTTACAAACAGTTAACATATTCAAATGATGGAGGCTGGAAAGTGCTCTGCAGTTTGTGTGCTATGACTTGAAATCACCCTGAAGGTGTGCAGGAACGGCTGGCAAATGACATTGTTTGGAGGATGGAATTTTACTCGAAACAAAAAAAGCAAAACAATATTTCATGCCACTGATGTAATTTCACTTCTTGTCAGGCTACAGACTACTGAAATCAAGCACCACATACAGAGAGCCCGGCAGTTTGCTTTATTTCTAATTTTCTCAAAAGACAGTTCAGTCAGTTCTGTCCCGCTGAAAGTGAAAGAAGCATATAAACTCAAGCTACAAAATACAAGAACCACAAATACAGATGTTTTCCTGTACTTTAACAGGCAGTGTTTTTTAAAGCACAATACAGACATCACATACTTTATCTCACAATTAACCCCAGATTTATGTACTGTAAATGTTAATTTGATGTAAACAGGTGGGTTATCATTGCATTTACATTGCATGTATGAAATGTAAATGCAGTCGTGAGGTGGTCAGGTTTTAAGGCTTAGGAGTAGTAGAGGAATTTATGACTTATATTTTTGCATGGATTTTAAGTGAGTGAAGATCCAGTGGTTGCACACTCTGTGGTGTAGAACAGCTAGCACAACTTTGATAAATGCTGCAGGTTGGTTGTTTTTACAACAGACAGTTTCAAGATTCAGAAGATTCAAAAAACTTTATTGTATATCACATGATGATAGAAACTTGTCTTCGGTTAGGGGCTTACAGACATATGAGTTTGACTCATTGTAGCACCGTTGCAAATTAGAAATCAAAATTAGAATCAGTCACACGGATCATATGGAAATGATACTTTCGCTACGTTGGGTTTACCTACAGCAGTGTGAAATCTGCCACAGGCTACGATTCACTGGGGTGCTACTGATGAGGCTGGTTTTAAAAAGCACTAGGAGGGACACAGGCATACAATCATCATCATTCAAGTTCACAGTCAAGTTCACTGTGACTTCTTTCTCATCTTTGTGAAGACAATATTTCAAGAACACCTTGATGGAATTTCTTCAAATTTCTGATGTGTTGGGTATCTACATGACCAATGGAAAGACGCTTTACGACGCCATCTACAGACCTGCCAACCTTGAAGAAAGGTTATGAGTACCACCTTACCAGACACTTGTGCGTGGTCATGAACATATGCGGACACGGCGGCACTTTTTTTTTTTTTTTTTTTTTAACCATAAAAGTCAATATGCACATGTGGCAAACAGAAGAAACGAGCGTACGTTTACATATTCATATCTATAGGCCTAAGCCCCACATAAGTCCATAGACGCCCAATCTTTGTTTTATGGCACAGATCAAGGTCAATTTCATCAATCTGATGGTAGTATTGATCATCTGCTTAAAAAATACAGTAATATGTCCTGTTGTGACAAAAAGAAAGATTTCAAGTGGGATTCGGGGGGTGAAACATCACATGGCGAAATCCTATTTTCATGCAATTTCATACAGAAATAGATACTAGATCATAGACAAGTGCATTACATTAGCATTCCTCATCATGTTCTTGTGTAGTACGACACCTATTAGAACTACTCTCTCCTTATTGCCTTGTTTTTTTCTTATAGAAATTCAGCAGACTCATCAAACAAAAAGTCTTTTATCATAAGTGTGTTATAGTTATTCAGGCAGGGCACATGGTTTCATAACACAGTTGAATGTAAATTTGTCTGCAATTTGCTTACCTTGGTACAATTCTCACCAGCAATGTGTCGACAACAGGCGACTTTGACACTATTTACTTCAGTGTTTGCCCTACCATTTTATTAGGGGGGCACCCCGCCCTGCCCCCCTTAAAGGTCAAGTTAATTTTATTTAATTTTATTTTCTATATAGTGCCAGATCACAAAGAAGTCACTTAAGGTAACCTTTCCTATAGAACAGGTACCTTGTCCTGTACCTTGTCCTTTTATTAAACAAACTAAATAGCCTTACGTTATTTATCTTATTTACAGACCGCGTGTCATTTCTGTCTCTACATGGTCGCGCGTTTACAATCCTCCCCTGCTCTCTGTATTGCTCACGGCGGAGTTTGGCCCCGTTGGGTGTGCACACACGTGCCCGCACACACACACACACACACACACATGAGTGAACACACGAGAGGGCGTAAAAAAATAAATAAAAAAGGACTCAGTGGTGGAGTGAGATTTCTTAAACGGGCGTGAGAAGGTGCTACCGTCTACCGGACTAAACACACGGTAACTCCGGTCTGAGCTGACGGTGAGGAGCTAATAAGAGCTAACTGCTAACAGACAGAAGCTAACTGCTATGAGACTGTAGTTAACTGTTTACGGACAGAAGCTAACTGCTAAGATAGAAGCTAGCTCTAATAGACACAAGCTAAAGTTAACTGTTTACAGACAGAAGCTAACTGCTTACAGACAGAAGCTCCCAAAGCTCTCAATTTTTGCATTTCTTACGTCATTTTACCTGTCAGCGTTGTTTGACTTGACAGAGTCATCACTGAGGACTACCCAGAGGTGTGGGCGAAGAGGGTTCATCTATCTTGACGGTGAGGGCGACAGTGTACTGTCTCTAACTGGATGGAACTGAATCAAGCGCATCTTTCTTAGTCAGCCGTGGATGGGAGGGCGGGGGGGCAATATGCAGCAATCTGATTGGCCGAAATCTTTTCGTTCCGCCTACGCACCTATATTCACTGGGTATCAACTTGAGTAACATCTTGCATAGACAAATACACTGAAACCGGCGAAATGCGCGATCGAGTGATGTGCATCAAATCGTACCAGCGTACTTTGATGTCAAAATGCGTGCCTGGTACGCCAAATGCGTACAGGTTGGCAGGTCTGCATCTATTTAAAACGTATCTCCATTGGATGTCAGGAGTGTCAATCAAAACAGCACGTATCTCCCACAAATGGTATTACTGCCCCGCCCACTGTTGAGGAATAGCCTCTGTGGAAGTGAAACACCGGTATCTTTCGCTGTTAAGGTAAAGTATGACCATATTCTTGAAGCTATAGTTGGTAATGTTGGAGAGCTAGCAAGATTTGAAAGCAGCACCTCCTCTAAGCTCCACCTCCTGCTCCCCCTCCTGTCAGTGCTCTGTCCAAAGCCACGAGCCCAGACATGCCTGAACGCGCATCCTACAGTCAGCAGAGCAGAGGAGAGCCGAGTAAAATAACAAATACCCCCCAAAGCAAACAAATAATTAAAGCTGCAAGCAGTGTTGGGAGGGACCTCGGCCCCCCGCCGTCGTCCCCCAGCTCAAGTTGCAGACGTAAGCCATGTGACCTAATGAAACTTTGACATGTGCGATAATCAAACAACACACACACACAAACACACACAGGCCTGTGTCTGTCAGAGTGAAGCCATTATTATGCTAATTAATGACCACGTACTTAGGTGACAGCACAGGCACTTCAAGCTCAGTTTGACTAATGACTAATGTTAACAGAATCAGCAGGAGTCATTTCACACTACAGCAGCAACACAACCTCACACGTCACACGATCCAGGCACCGCTGTGATAGAAGTTAACCTGCTGCATATTTCTTTGTTACTCAGGACTGTCTTAAGTTACTGAATTTATGCAGATCAGTCATTTCTTTGAACATCACTTTTTGTCTTAACGTTCAATTATTACACTGCATGAATTATCCTCAGCTCAAATCAAACCTCAAACCTCAAAGCTCTGAAATGTTTATTGCACATAATGTAGCTTACAACAACATTAATAAAAGTAATAATATTATAATTATAATTCTGGCAATTATAGTACAATATGTTGAATTAATATGTGATTGTATAAATATGTGACACTTATCATATTTGTATAATAACAGTAGAAGTATGACACAGACAGACAGACAGACATAGACGGCCGAGTTAGCCACATACAGAGAGGGAGAAAAGGGAGAAAGAGGACGGGGGGGGGGGGGGGACGACAAGCAGTGGAGTGTGTGTCTGTGTCTCTGTCTGTCTGTGTGTGCCATACTTCTACTGTTATTATACACATATGATTATTGTCACATTTGTATACTATTAGATATTAATATATACTTCCCACGTGTTGTACCACAATAGCCAGAATCATAAGTCAAACTCAATTTTAAAAACTGTAAAGGGTTCTTATGAAGGTGGTGTGAGCGTATATTTTGCAATTTGTAGACAAAAGCCATGTGACCTAATGAAACTTTGACATGTGTGATGATCAAACAACACATCCATATTCATTTGAAATCATGTGAAGCAGTGAAAGCTTGACTGATTCTTCATGAGGTGAAAGAGTTTCACCAGGATATCTTGCATTTAGAGGTTTTTGGTATCAGGCATTTCTTTCAAAGTTTTAGGAATGAGTTTGATAAATGTTATACTGTCATGTCTGTGTGACCACACACACTTCACTCTGACACACAGACTGTCAGAGTGAAGCCTTTGTTATGCTAATTAAGGACTGCATGCAGCTCACACACAGAGCAGAATGGCTTGAAACTTTCTCAAACAAATCCTTCCAGATCCCAAACCATGGGTCCCATCTTCAATCTGAAAGCATCACCAGATAGATACATTTGTTCTGAATGCAAAAATATAAAGCTTGTATGTCTATGGACTGAAAAATGTCACCTTAATCACAGGTTTACAGTGTGTTGGCCCTCATATTTTCTTCCAGAGATCATCATGAGGAGTTGTGTCCTGCACTTTCTAACACTTCTAAAATCTAAACCAATATGTTGAATTAATATCTGATTGTATACATATGTGAAACTAATCATATGTGTATAATAACAGTAGAAGTACGACACACACAGACAGACAGACATAGACGGCCGAGTTAGCGACATGCAGAAAGGGAGAGAAGGGAGAAAGAGGACAGAGGGGGGAGAGAGAGAGAGAGATCTTGCAAATCAAGATTTTGAAAAATGGGACAAACACCCCATCGAAATCCTGCATACAGAGATTTGCAAGAGCATCCTCAGAGTGCACAGGAACACCCCCAACAACGGGTGCCGAGCTGAGCTAGGCCAATTCCCCCTTTTAATTAGAATTCAAAAAAGAGCCATCAAATTTTATAAACACCTTAAAACAAGTGACCCCAACTCCTACCACTACAAAGCTCTGCAATGCCAAGAGGAGAACATGGAGAAGAGCCCCCTCAGCCAGCTGGTCCTGAGGCTCAGCTACTCTAACAACACAAGACCTCATCACAGCCCTGACACAATCTGGACCCACAAAATTATAGAGAAACTAAAAGTACTTTACATTAACTTTTTGTCTTCGACCAAAAAAACGCACAGCAAACTTCAGTGTTATTTGTTATTTAGACAGTAAAGGTGGCAGACAGTACGTGGCAGAATATCTGAGCACCGTGACTGATGAGAAACTGAGGAAGACTTTGACCATGTACAGACTCAGTGACCACAGCTTGGCCATAGAGACGGGCAGACACAGGCAGACCTGGCACACTTCCTGTTGCACTGCAGCAAGTATGAACACATCAGAGCCGACTTCCTCTCAAAAATAAAACATAAAGTCACTGACTTTGATTCTCTGCCTGATCAAACTAAAATGCAACACATCCTTGGAGAGCACAGAGTCAGCAGCTTAGCAGCAGCAACATATGTCAGGTTATGCCACAGCCTGAGGGACAACCATCACAACACCTGACACACCTGTCTATATTTACAGTCCTTGTAACTCACAATCTACATTTTTCTTTATTCATTTTTTTCCCTATATTATATATTGGTATATTGTGTTGTAGATTGGTGTATTTTGTATTATATAACATATATTTCATCTTTTTTTTTATAGTTTTCTGACTTACTTTTATTATTGTACTTTATTTGTAAATTTTTAATGTCTTATTATTAGAATCTACAGTCATTACAATATAGATTATTGATTTGAGAATTGAGAGAGAGAAAGAGAGAGAGAGAGAGAGAGAGGGAACAGGGAGTGGAGTGTGTGTCTGTCTGTGTCTGTCTGTGTGTGCCATACTTCTACTGCTATTGTAGACATATGATTATTGTCATATGTATACCATCAGATATTAATATATACTTCCCACATGTTGTACAACAATAGCCAGAATCATAAGTCAAACTCAGTTTTAAAGGGTTTTTATGAAGGTGTGGTGTGAGCATATATTTTGCAATAGACATAAGCCATGTGACCTAATGAAACTTTGACATGTGTGCTGATCAAATCAAACCTCTGTCGTGTTTATATTTATTTGTTTTAATAACACGGTGCACAAGGACCAGACTGTCAGGCTGTCAGATAAGCTCGTAAATGTTTAATGCTCAGAATATGTAGGTCTTATTTTTTACATTTTAAAAATCTTTATGACGCCTTCAAAGACGTACTATCAATGACTAATAATCTCTATCAATGATGTTATTAGTCACACTGATGGAACATAATTCCTATAGCCTAATATTGCAAATTATTTGTTAATATTTCTGAGTGAGCAATGGTGCAACATTGCAGAGTCTTTAAATTTACTACATCTGTAACTTAAATACTGTCAATTAATTCTGTTGAGTCAAGAAAAAAATATCTATAAATCAATCAATCAATATCACAAGTAACAATATGCCTCCCAGGCCTTTACCGCATACAACATCCCTCTGTCCTCAGGTCCCCATGAGCCAGACGGGGAGACCGAGAGAGATGCCGGAGAGATGACTTACATGACATTAATACAACAACATTAATTAAAATTAATAATATAAAATTCTAGCAATTGTGGTACAATATGTTGAATTAATATCTGATAGTATACCTATGTGACAATAATCATATGTGTATAATAACAGTAGAAGTCTAACACAAACCGACCTCGTCGACCGAGTTAGACATGCAGAAAGGGAGAAAAGGGAGAAAGAGGACAGAGGGGGGAGAGAGAGAGAGACAGAGAAAGAGGGGGGGGGGGGGCAGGGAGTGGAGTGTGTGTACAATATGTTGAATTAATATCTGATTGTATACATATGTGACACTAATCATATGTGTATAATAAAAGGGAGTGGAGTGTGTGTGTGGGTGTCTGTCTGTCTGTGTGTCTCTGTGTGTCCGTGTCTGTCTGTGTGTGCCATAATTCTACTGTTATTATACACATATGATTATTGTCACATATGTATGACAAAGTTTTAGGAATGAGTTTGGTAAATGTTATACTGTCATGTCTGTGTGATCACACACACACACACACACACACACACACACACACACACACACACACACACACACACACACTTCACTCTGGTTTGCTATGTAAACATTATACTGCAAAGACAACAATGCATAACTACAAACAAAATTTTAACACAATACCAGAACATTACCATGGAAAAATCATGAATTATAAAGGACAGTGAATAACAAAAGACAATGATTTTTACAAAGACTCATCAGTTATTAAACAAAATAGCTTGTAATTTTTCATATATCATTTCCTCAAAGAAATAGATTCTTTCCTATGATTGACTTGCACTTGAAATTATGTAATTTGCTCTAACCCTCCACGTCAATCACTTGAATTAAGAGAAATCAAATTAGTGCAAATAAATGGAAATACATTTATGGTTGTTTTTACAATAATTTAAAACCTCTTCATCTGTTAAAAGCTTGGGTATACAACTAATGTATGTAATCATTGTCAAGCTCAATGTCACATGTAAAGGGTGCTTTTGAAGGTATTGTGAGCTTATATTTCGAAAATTCCTCACACATCACACTATCCAGGCACCGCTGTGATAGAAGTCAACCTGCGAGACACTGGAGCACAAAGGCTCTGGAGAAGAGGCCGAGTTACTGACATGCAGTATGGCCGATTTAGTGACATGCAGTAACAGGACATGAGACAGAGAGATGGGGGGACAGGGAGGGAGAAAGAGAGTGTTTGCTGACATTTTGACATATCTCACATGTTTACATACTTCCTGTTTTTGGCAGAGGGAGTTACAGATTGCACTCAGTATACATAATGTTGTATGCATCAAAGACTACATTTAATTTTTCTGTCAATTACATCAAAAGAAAGGTGTTTGATGAGACTACTGTGTTGTTTGTTGAATGTAACATTTCCTCAAAGATGTATATTCTTTCCTGATGTTTGTAACACTGTTACTGACTTGTACTTGAAATGAGGTGATTTACTGCAACCCTCCAGGTCAGTCTCTTGGGTTCAGAGACATAAAATTGATAAAATACATGGAAATACTTTTAAGGTCATTTTTAAAGTAATTTAAAACCTCATGTGTGTGTGACCACACATACACACTTCACTCTGACACACAGACTGTCAGAGTGAAGCCTTTGTTATGCTAATTAAGGACTGCATGCAGCTCAGACACAGAGCAGAATGGCTTGAAACTTTCTCAAACAAATCCTTCCAGATGCCAAACCATGGGTCCCATCTTAAATCTGAAAGCATCACCAGATAGATAAATTTGTTCTGAACGCAAACATATAAAGCTTGTATGTCTATACCCCAACTCGGACTGAACATGGAGAAGAGCCCCCTCAGCCAGCTGGTCCTGAGGCTCAGCTCCTCTAACAACACAAGACCTCAGCACAGCCCTCACACAATCTGGACCCACCAAATTATAGAGAAACAAAAAGAACATTACATTAACTATTGGACATCGACCACAAAAACACAAAGCAAACTTCAGTGTTATTTGGCTCTAAATAGACAGTACACGGTGGCAGAATATTTGAGCACCGTGACTGATGAGAAACTGAGGAAGACTTTGACCATGTACAGACTCAGTGACCACAGCTTGGCATCAGAGACGGGCAGACACAGGCAGACCTGGCTGCCCAGAGAGGACAGGTTGTGTGAGCTCTGTCCACACAGACAAGTGGAGACAGAGACACACTTCCTGTTGCACTGCAGCAAGTATGAACACATCAGAGCCGACTTCCTCTCAAAAATAAAACATAAAGTCACTGACTTTGATTCTCTGCCTGATCAAACTAAAATGCAACACATCCTTGGAGAGAATAGAGTCAGCAGCTTAGCAGCAGCAACATATGTCAGGTTATGCCACAGCCTGAGGGACAACCATCACAACACCTGACACACCTGTCTATATTTACAGTCCATGTAACTCACAATCTAAACTTTGACATGTGTGATTCATTTTTTCACATCCATATTCATTTGAAATTGGTAGTGAAAGCTTGAGTGTTGTAGATTGGTGTATTTTGAGATCTATATAACATATATTTCATATATATACAAATGTTGACTTAATATCTGATTGTACTTTATTTTTAAATTTTAATGACTATGGAAATATTGTTAATCTACAGTCATGACACAATAAAGATTATTGAATTGAATGCAGAGAGAGAGAGAGAGAGAGAGAGAGAGAGAGAGAGAGAGAGAGAGAGAGAGAGGGGGGGGGGAGGGGGTGGTGTGTGTGTGTGTGTGTGTGTGTGTGTGTCTCTGTGTGCCATACTTCTACTGCTATTATAGACATATGATTATTGTCATCCGTATACCATCAGATATTAATATATACTTCTCTCACATCTCTCTACTCAATAGCCAGAATCATCTCTCTCAGTTTTAAAAACTGTAAAGGGTTTTTATGAAGGTGGTGTGAGCATATATTTTGCAATTTGTAGACATAAGCCATGTGACCTAATGAAACTTTGACATGTGTGATGATCAAATCAAACCTCTGTCGTTTTTATATTTATTTGTTTTAATAACACTGTGCACAAGGACCAGACTGTCAGTCTGTCAGATCAGCTCTGAAATGTTTAATGCTCATAATATGTAGGTCTTATTGTTTACATTTTAAAAATCTTTATGACGCTCAAAGACGTACTATCAATGACTAATAATCTCTATCAATGATGTTATTAGTCACACTGATGGAACATAATTCCTATAGCCTAATATTGCAAATTATTTGTTAATATTTCTGAGTGAGCAATGGTGCAACATTGCAGAGTCTTTAAATTTACTACATCTGTAACTGAAATACTGTCACTGAATGCTGTTGAGTCAAGAAACAAATATCGATCAATCAATCAATCAATATCACAAATCACAATTTGAAACTTTGACATGTGTGATGATCATACAACATCCTCTGTCCTCAGGACCCCATGAGACAGAAGGGGAGATAGAGAGAGATGAAGTAGAGATTATCATTACAGTAGCTTACAACAACATTAATGAACGAAATAATATTAAAATAATAATTCAAGAAATTGTGGTACAATATTTGAATTAATCTGATAGTAAATCATATGTGACAATAATCATATGTGTATAATAACAGTAGAAGTATACACAGACACAGACATAGACGGCTGAGTTAGACATGCAGAAAGGGAGAAAAGGGAGAAAGAGGACAGAGGGGAGAGAGAGAGAGAGAGAGAGAGAGAGGGGGCAGGGATAGTGGAGTGTGTGTGTAGTGTGTGAATTAATATCTGATTGTATACATATGTGACACTAATCATATGTGTATAATAAAAGGGAGTGGAGTGTGTGTGTGGGTGTCTGTCTGTCTGTGTGTCTCTGTGTGTCCGTGTCTGTCTGTGTGTGCCATAATTCTACTGTTATTATACACATATGATTATTGTCACATATGTATGACAAAGTTTTAGGAATGAGTTTGGTAAATGTTATACTGTCATGTCTGTGTGATCACACACACACACACACACACACACACACACACACACACACACACACACACACACACACACACACACTTCACTCTGGTTTGCTATGTAAACATTATACTGCAAAGACAACAATGCATAACTACAAACAAAATTTTAACACAATACCAGAACATTACCATGGAAAAATCATGAATTATAAAGGACAGTGAATAACAAAAGACAATGATTTTTACAAAGACTCATCAGTTATTAAACAAAATAGCTTGTAATTTTTCATATATCATTTCCTCAACGAAATAGATTCTTTCCTATGCTTGACTTGCACTTGAAATTATGTAATTTGCTCTAACCCTCCACGTCAATCACTTGAATTAAGAGAAATCAAATTAGTGCAAATAAATGGAAATACATTTATGGTTGTTTTTACAATAATTTAAAACCTCTTCATCTGTTAAAAGCTTGGGTATACAACTAATGTATGTAATCATTGTCAAGCTCAATGTCACATGTAAAGGGTGCTTTTGAAGGTATTGTGAGTATATTTGAAATTCTCACACATCACACTATCCAGGCACCGCTGTGATAGAAGTCAACCTGCAAGACACTGGAGCACAAAGGCTCTGGAGAAGAGGCCAAGTTACTGACATGCAGTAACAGGACACGAGAGAGAGAGAGAGAGAGAGAGATGGGGGGACAGGGAGGGAGAGAGAGAGTGTTTGCTGACATTTTGACATATCTCACATGTTTACATACTTCCTGTTTTTGGCAGAGGGAGTTACAGATTGCACTCAGTATACATAATGTTGTATGCATCAAAAACACAGCATTTAATTTTTCTGTCAATTACATCAAAAGAAAGGTGTTTGATGAGACTACTGTGTTGTTGAATGTAACATTTCCTCAAAGATGTATATTCTTTCCTGATGTTTGTAACACTGTTACTGACTTGTACTTGAAATGAGGTGATTTACTGCAACCTCCAGGTCAGTCTCTTGGGTTCAGAGACATAAAATTGATAAAATACATGGAAATACTTTTAAGGTCATTTTTAAAGTAATTTAAAACCTCATGTGTGTGTGACCACACATAACACACACTTCACTCTGACACACAGACTGTCAGAGTGAAGCCTTTGTTATGCTAATTAAGGACTGCATGCAGCTCAGACACAGAGCAGAATGGCTTGAAACTTTCTCAAACAAATCCTTCCAGATGCCAAACCGTGGGTCCCATCTTCAATCTGAAAACATCACCAGATAGATAAATTCGTTCTGAACGCAAACATATAAAGCTTGTATGTCTATGGACTGAAAAATGTGACCTTAATCACAAGTTTACAATGTGTTGGCCCTCATCTTTTCTTCCAGAGATCATCATGAGGAGTTGTGTCCTGCACCTTCTAACGCTTCTAAAATCCAAACCGTTCAAGTTATGACAAAGTCCTTCACAAGTAATGTTCAGCAGGGGTAGAGCTGTAATTTGTGCAAGTTTGAAGCAGTTATGATAAACGGTGCAGGAGCAAATAATTTTTGATCGACAGAATTTGTCCAAAACCCCATCTTACATTCGAAGACCGACAGCGCACTTCCTGTTGGAGTTAGGTCAGGGGTTGCGCGCGACATTTGTAGGTCTTTATGAGACGAACGAGACAGTTTTGGTTTGGTCTTTCTAAGTGGTTCCTACCCGTCGCACCGGGCATTTTAGTGTGTCTAGGTGGCACAACAAATCGTCAGGAGGTTTTGGAGCACATCACCTGAAACGCGCCATAACATCCAAACCATTCTAGTAATGAAAAAGTTACGCACAATAATTGATAAGGACACGTTGAACAATAATCTGTGCAAGTTTGAAGCCGATACGATAAATGGTGTAGGAGGAGATGTTTTTTAAAGGAATTTCTGTTTTTTCGGAAAAATCTTACTTTGAAAGGAAATAGCTCACTTCCTGTTGGATTTAGGTCATTGGTGCGAGTGCGTGATTTGTAGGTCTTGATGAGACGAACACGGCTGTTTTGGTTTGATCTTCCTACGACGTTCCTACTGGCTGCAGCGGCCATTTTAGTGGTCTAGACTGATAGGTGGCGCTACAGAGCCCATTTTGGCACTTTTCAGATTAATTTTTTCATTTTATAAAATTTTTCGCCAGTCCTGACATGCATGCCAATTTTGGTGAGTTTTGGAGCATGTTCAGGGGGTCAAATTCCAGTTTAAAGTCGCGGCGGATGAAAGAAAGAAAGAATAATAATAAGAATTAAAGCTGCCAAGCAGCGTTGGGAGGGACCTCGGCCCCTCGCCGTCGTCCCCCCACGCCGTCATCCCCCAGCTCAAGTTGTATACATAAGCCATGTGACCTAATGAAACTTTGACATGTGTGATGATCAAACAACACATCCATATTCATTTGAAATCATGTGACCTAGTGAAAGCTTGAGTGATATGTACTGGCTGTTGAGAGGGTCTAAGTGCAGCAAACAGAAACAAATATATGCTAAGACCTACAAATGTTGAATTAATATCTGATTGTATACATATGTGACACTAATCATATGTGTATTATAACAGTAGAAGTATGACACACATAGACACAGACGGCCAAGTTAGCGACATGCAGAGAGGGAGAGAAGGGAGAAAGAGGACAGAGGGGGGAGAAAGAGAGAGGGAGAGAGAGAGGGGGGGGACAGGGAGTGGAGTGTGTGTGTGTGTGTGTGTGTGTGTGTAATTGTGTCGCTAAAAATTGCAAATTATGGGCTGCAGGTTGCTTTAAGGTTACATTATTTTTTTTCTCCATGTCTTTCTCTCTCTCTCTCTCTCTCTCTCTCTCTCTCTCTCCTCTCTTTCTCTCTTTATCTCTCTCTCCCTG
Source organism: Epinephelus fuscoguttatus (assembly GCF_011397635.1). Classification (NCBI taxonomy): domain Eukaryota; kingdom Metazoa; phylum Chordata; class Actinopteri; order Perciformes; family Serranidae; genus Epinephelus; species Epinephelus fuscoguttatus. The sequence goes on along the minus strand of NC_064765.1, from coordinate 40,871,059 downwards.
TCTTTCTCTCTCATACATACACCCACAATGAATATTTGGTATGTATACTCTGACTAGGAGTTAAAAATCAAAAAAAAAAATTAATATTTTTATGGTTGTTTTTCAACAAAGACAAAAAAAAGTCCTGAAGGGGAACGGTGTGTATTTTTATTGAAAAAATAGAAACTGCCCCCAAAAATGATAATGCATCAAAATTGGTGTTGTTATTTATCATTCACATATCACAGACTGTGATAAATAAAATTAAAAAATCCATCCAACATTTATTATATGGTTAATCTTAATTCATGTTTTTTTCATTAAATTAACAGTGACTTCATGTAAATAAAATGGCAAATATATTGTGAAAATCCTCAAAAGGAATGAATATTAGATATGCATAATCTGAGAACAAGTTGCTTAAAAGATTTAAGCAAAAAAATGTAGAGAAATATGTTAATATTTAATATTTTTCTGTTGTTCACACCATTCCGAAGGGGATAGGTGTGATTTTTTATAAGGGGGCCCGCAGGGTTAAAAATGCAAGGTTCTTATGAAGGTGGTGTGAGCTTATAATATGAAACTTGCAGACACAAGCCATGTGACCTAATGAAACTTTGACATGTGTGATGATCAAATAACACATCCATATTCATTTAAATTCATGTGACCTAGTGAAAGCTTGAGTGGTGTGTACTGGCTGCTTTGAGGATCTAAGTGCAGCAAACAGACACAAATATATACTAAGACCCACAAATGTTGAATTAAAATCTGATTGTATACATATGTGACACTAATAATATGTGTATAATAACACTAGAAGTATGACACACACAGACAGACAGACATAGACGGCTGAGTTCTCAACATGCAGAGAGGGAGAGACGAGAGAAAGTGGACAGAGGGAGGAGAGAGAGAGAGAGAGAGAGAGAGAGAGAGGGAGGGGGGATAGGGACTGGTGTGTGTGTGTGTGTGTGTGTGTGTGTGTGTGTGTGTGTGTGTGTGTCCGTTTCTGTCTGTGTGTGCCATACTTCTCCTGTTATTACACACATATGATTATTGTCACATATGTATACCATCAGATATTAATATATACTTCCCACATGTTGTACCACAATAGCCAGAATCATAAGTCAAACTCAACTGTAAAAACTGTAAAGGGTTCTTATGAAGGTGGTGTGAGCGTATATTTTGCAATTTGTAGACATAAGCCATGTGACCTAATGAAACTTTGACAGTTTGTGATAGAAGTTAACCTGCAAGACAGTGGAGCACAAAGGCTCTGAAGAAGAGGCCGAGTTACTGACATGCAGTAACAGGACACGAGAGAGAGAGAGAGAGAGAGAGAGAGAGAGAGAGAGACAGATGGGGGGACAGGGAGGGAGAGAGAGAGAGTTTGCTGACATATTGACATATCTCACATGTTCACATACTTCCTGTTTGTGGCAGACAAAGTTACAGATTGCACGAAGTATACATAATGTTGTATACATCAAAAACACAGCATTTAATTTTTCTGTCAATTACATCAAAAGAAAGGTGTTTGATGAGACTACTGTGTTGTTGAATGTAACATTTCCTCAAAGATGTATATTCTTTCCTGATGTTTGTAACACTGTTACTGACTTGTACTTGAAATGAGGTGATTTACTGCAACCCTCCAGGTCAGTCTCTTGGGTTCAAAGACATAAAATTGATAAAATACATGGAAATACTTTAAAGGTCATTTTTAAAGTAATTTAAAACCTCATGTGTGTGTGACCACACACATACACACTTCACTCTGACACACAGACTGTCAGAGTGAAGCCTTTGTTATGCTAATTAAGGACTGCATGCAGCTCAGACACAGAGCAGAATGGCTTGAAACTTTCTCAAACAAATGCTTCCAGATGCCAAACCGTGGGTCCCATCTTCAATCTAAAAACATCACCAGATAGATAAATTTGTTCTGAACGCAAACATATAAAGCTTGTATGTCTATGGACTGAAAAATGTCACCTTAATCATAGGTTTACAGTGTGTTGGCCCTCATCTTTTCTTCCAGAGATCATCATGAGGAGTTGTGTCCTGCACCTTCTAACGCTTCTTAAATCCAAACCGTTCAAGTTATGACAAAGTCCTTCACAAGTAATGTTCAGCAGGTAGAGCTGTAATTTGTGCAAGTTTGAAGCAGTTATGATAAACGGTGTAGGAGCAAATAATTTTTGATCGACAGAATTTGTGAAAAACGCCATCTTACATTCAAAGACCGACAGCTCACTTCCTGTTGGAGTTAGGTCAGGGGTTGCAGCACGACATTTGTAGGTCTTTATGAGACGAACGAGACAGTTTTTGTTTGGTCTTTCTAAGTGGTTCCTACCGTCGCACCGGCATTTTAGTGTGTCTAGGTGGCACAACAAATCCTCAGGAGGTTTTGGCGCACATCACCTGAAACGCGCCATAACATCCAAACCAGTCGAGGATTGAAAAAGTTACGCACAATAATTGATAAGGACACGTTGAAGAATAATGTGTGCGAGTTTGAAGCCGATACGATAAACGGTGTCGGACTAGTTGATTTTTAAAGGAATTTTTTTTTTGAGGAAAACTCTTATTTTGAAAGGGAAATATCTCACTTCCTGTTGGAGTTAGGTCATGGGTGTGAGCGTGATTTGTAGGTCTTGATGAGACGAACGAGGCTGTTTTGGTTTGATCTTCCTACAACGTTCCTACTGGCTGCAGCAGCCATTTTTGTGTTTCTAGGTGGCGCTAGAGAGCCCATTTTGGCACTTTTCAGATTAATTTCATCAGTTTATAAAATTTTTCGCCAGTCCTGACAGGCATGCCAATTTTGGTGAGTTTTCGAGCATGTTTAGGGGGTCAAATTCCAGTTGAAAGTCGCGTACGCTGAAAGAAAGAAAGAAACAATAATAATAATAATAATAATAATAATAATAAACACTACAAGAACAAGAGGGTCCTCGCCCTTTCAGGCCGAGGTCCCTAATTAAAGCTGCAAGCAGCGTTGGGAGGGACCTCGGCCCCCCGCCGTCGTCCCCCAGCTCAAGTTGCAGACCTAAGCCATGTGACCTAATGAAACTTTGACATGTGCGATGATCAAACAACACACACACAAACACACACAGGCCTGTGTCTGTCAGAGTGAAGCCATTGTTATGCTAATTAATGACCACGTACTTAGGTGACAGCACAGGCACTTCAAGTTCAGTTTGACTAATGACTAATGATAACAGAATCAGCAGGATGCATTTGACACCACAGCAGCAACACAACCACACACACCACACTATCCAGGCACCGCTGTGATAGAAGTTAACCTGCAAGACAGTGGAACACAAAGGCTCTGGAGAAGAGGCCGAGTTACTGATATGCAGTACGGCAGTTAGTGACGAGCAGAGAGGGAGAGAAGGGAGAGAGAGGAGAGAGGGGGGAGAAAGAGAGACAGAGAGAGAGAGGGGGGAGAGGGAGTGGAGTGTTTGTGTGTGTGTGAGTGTTATTGTGTCGCTAAAATTTGCAAATTATGAGCTGCAGGTTGCTCTAACGTTACATTATTTTTTTTCTCCATGTCTCTCTCTCTCTCTCTCTCTCTCTCTCTCTCTCTCTCTCTCTCTCTCTCTCTCTCTCTCTGTCTATCTCTCTCTCACTGTCTTTCTCTCTCATACATACACCCACAATGAATATTTGGTATGTATACTACTGACATGCAGTACGGCAGAGTTAGTGACATGCAGAGAGGGAGAGAAGGGAGAGAGAGGGGAGAGGGGGGAGAAAGAGAGACAGAGAGAGAGAGAGAGAGAGAGGAGGGACAGGGAGTGGAGTGTGTGTGTGTGTGTGTGTGTGTGTGTGTGTGTGTGTGTGTGTGTGAGTGTAATTGTGTTGCTAAAATTTGCAAATTATGAACTGCAGGTTGCTTGAAGGTTACATTTTTTTTTTCTCCATGTCTCTCTCTCTCTCTCTCTCTACATATATATATATATATATATATATATATATATAAATAATATAATATAATATATCTCCCTGTCTTTCTCTCTCATACATACACCCACAATGAATATTTGGTATGTATACTCTGACTAGGAGTTAAAAATAAAAAAAAATAAAAAATAATATTTTTATGGTTGTTTTTCAACAACAAAAAAAAAAGTCCTGAAGAGGAACAGTGTCTATTTTTATTGAAAAATAGAAACTGCCCCCAAAAATGATAATGCATCAAAATTGGTGTTGTTATTTATCATTCATATATCACAGACTGTGATAACATCCAACATTTATTATATAGTTAATCTTAATTCATGTTTTTTTCATTAAAGTAACAGTGACTTCATGTAAATAAAATGGCAAATATATTGTGAAAATCCTAAAAAGGAATGAATATTAGATATGCATAATCTGAGAAAAAGTTGCTTAAAAGATTTAAGCAAAAAAAATGTAGAGAAATATGTTAATATTTAATATTTTTCTGTTGTTCACACCGTTCCGAAGGGGACAGGTGTGATTTTTTATAAGGGGGCCCGCAGGGTTAAAAATGCAAGGTTCTTATGAAGGTGGTGTGAGCTTATAATTTGAAACTTGTAGACACAAGCCATGTGACCTAATGAAACTTTGACATGTGTGATGATCAAACAACACATCCATATTCATTTGAAATCATGTGACCTAGTGAAAGCTTGAGTGAGGTGTACTGGCTGCTTTGAGGATCTAAGTGCAGCAAACAGACACAAATATATACTAAGACCTACAAATGTTGAATTAAATCTGATTGTATACATATGTGACACTAATAATATGTGTATAATAACACTAGAAGTATGACACACACAGACAGACAGACATAGACGGCCCAGTTCTCAACATGCAGAGAGGGAGAGACGAGAGAGAGTGGACAGAGGGAAGAGAGAGAGAGAGAGAGAGAGAGAGAGAGAGAGAGATAGAGAGAGAGAGAGATAGAGAGAGAGAGAGGGGATAGGGAGTGGAGTGTGTGTGTGTGTGTGTGTGTGTGTGTGTGTCTCTGTGTGTGTCCATGTCTGTCTGTGTGTGCCATACTTCTACTGCTATTGTAGACATATGATTATTGTCATATGTATACCATCAGATATTAATATATACTTCCCACATGTTGTACCACAATAGCCAGAATCATAAGTCAAACTCAGTTTTAAAAACTGTAAAGGGTTCTTATGAAGGTGGTGTGAGCATATATTTTGCAATTTGTAGACATAAGCCATGTGACCTAATGAAACTTTGACATGTGTGATGATCAAATCAAACCTCTGTCGTTTTTATATTTATTTGTTTTAATAACACTGTGCACAAGGACCAGACTGTCAGTCTGTCAGATCAGCTCTGAAATGTTTAATGCTCATAATATGTAGGTCTTATTGTTTACATTTTAAAAATCTTTATGACGCTTCAAAGACGTACTATCAATGACTAATAATCTCTATCAATGATGTTATTAGTCACACTGATGGAACATAATTCCTATAGCCTAATATTGCAAATTATTTGTTAATATTTCTGAGCGAGCAATGGTGCAACATTGCAGAGTCTTTAAATTTACTACATCTGTAACTGAAATACTGTCACTGAATGCTGTTGAGTCAAGAAACAAATATCGATCAATCAATCAATCAATATCACAAATCACAATTTGCCTCACAGGGCTTTACAGCATACAACATCCGTCTATCCTCAGGACCCCATGAGACAGAAGGGGAGACAGAGAGAGATGCCGGAGAGATGATCATGACAGTAGCTTACAACAACATTAATGAAAGGAATAATATTAAAATTATAATTCTAGCAATTGTGGTACAATATGTTGAATTAATATCTGATAGTATACATATGTGACAATAATCATATGTGTATAATAACAGTAGAAGTATAACACACACAGACATAGACGATCGAAAGTTAGACATGCAGAAAGGGAGAAAAGGGAGAAAGAGGACAGAGAGGGGAGAGAGAGCCAGACACAGAACGCCACCGACGGCGCCCGCAGGGAGTGGAGTGTGTGTACAATATGTTGAATTAATATCTGATTGTATACATATGTGACACTAATCATATGTGTATAATAAAAGGGAGTGGAGTGTGTGTGGGTGTCTGTCTGTCTGTGTGTCTCTGTGTGTCCGTGTCTGTCTGTGTGTGTTATACTTCTACTGTTATTATACACATATGATTATTGTCACATATGTATGACAAAGTTTTAGGAATGAGTTTGGTAAATGTTATACTGTCATGTCTGTGTGACCACACACACTTCACTCTGACAGTGTGTCAGAGTGAAGCCTTTGTTATGCTAATTGATGAGAGCTGCATCTCACACACAGAGCAGAATGGCTTGAAACTTTCTCAAACAAATCCTTCCAGATTCCAAACCGTGGGTCCCATCTTCAATCTAAAAGCATCACCAGATAGATAAATTTGTTCTGAACACAAACATATAAAGCTTGTATGTCTATGGACTGAAAAATGTCACCTTAATCACAAGTTTACAGTGTGTTGGCCCTCATCTTTTCTTCCAGAGATCATCATGAGGAGTTGTGTCCTGCACCTTCTAACGCTTCTTAAATCCAAACTGTTCAAGTTATGACAAAGTCCTTCACAAGTAATGTTCAGCAGGGGTAGAGCTGTAATTTGTGCAAGTTTGAAGCAGTTATGATAAACGGTGTAGGAGCAAATAATTTTTGATCGACAGAATTTGTGAAAAATGTCACCTTACATTCAAATAACATCACACACACAAACACACACACAGGCTTGTGTCTGTCAGAGTGAAGCCATTGTTATGCTAATTAATGACCATGTCATTAGGTGACTTCAAGCTCAGTTTGACTAATAAGTAATGATAACAAAATCAGCAGGAGGCATTTCACACTACAGCAGCAACACAACCTCACATGTCACCAGCCAGGCACCGCTGTGATAGAAGTTAACCTGCTGCACATTTCTTTGTTACTCAGGACTGTCTTAAGTTACTGAATTTTTGCAGATCAGTCATTTCTTTGAGCATCACTTTTTGTCTTAACGTTCAAATATTACACTGCACAAATTCATCCTCAGCTCAAATCAAACCTCTGTCGTTTTTATATTTATTTGATTTAATAACACTGTGCACAAGGATCAGACTGGCAATCTGTCATAGCAGCTCCCAAATGTTTATTGCACATAATGTAGCTTACAACAACATTAATAAAAGTAATAATATTATAATTATAATTCTGGCAACTATAGTACAATATGTTGAATTAATATCTGATTGTATACATATGTGACACTAATCATATGTGTATAATAACAGTAGAAGTATGAGAAACACAGACAGACAGACATAGACGGCCGAGTTCTCAACATGCAGAGAGGGAGAAAGAGGACAGAGGGGGGAGAGAGAGAGAGAGAGAGAGAGAGAGAGAGAGAGAGAGAGGGAGGGGGGATAGGGACTGGTGTGTGTGTGTGTGTGTGTGTGTGTGTGTGTGTGTGTGTGTCCGTTTCTGTCTGTGTGTGCCATACTTCTCCTGTTATTACACACATATGATTATTGTCACATATGTATACCATCAGATATTAATATATACTTCCCACATGTTGTACCACAATAGCCAGAATCATAAGTCAAACTCAATTTTAAAAACTGTAAAGGGTTCTTATGAAGGTGGTGTGAGCGTATATTTTGCAATTTGTAGACATAAGCCATGTGACCTAATGAAACTTTGACAGTTTGTGATAGAAGTTAACCTGCAAGACAGTGGAGCACAAAGGCTCTGAAGAAGAGGCCGAGTTACTGACATGCAGTAACAGGACACTAGAGAGAGAGAGAGAGAGAGAGAGAGAGAGAGAGAGAGAGAGAGAGAGAGAGAGAGAGAGAGAGGGGGACAGGGAGGGAGAGAGAGAGTTTGCTGACATATTGACATATCTCACACGTTCACATACTTCCTGTTTGTGGCAGACAATGTTACAGATTGCACAAGTATACATAATGTTATATGCATCAAAAACACAGCATTTAATTTTTCTGTCAATTACATCAAAAGAAAGGTGTTTGATGAGACTACTGTGTTGTTGAATGTAACATTTCCTCAAAGATGTATATTCTTTCCTGATGTTTGTAACACTGTTACTGACTTGTACTTGAAATGAGGTGATTTACTGCAACCCTCCAGGTCAGTCTCTTGGGTTCAGAGACATAAAATTGATAAAATACATGGAAATACTTTTAAGGTCATTTTTAAAGTAATTTAAAACCTCATGTGTGTGTGACCACACACATACACACTTCACTCTGACACACAGACTGTCAGAGTGAAGCCTTTGCTATGCTAATTAAGGACTGCATGCAGCTCAGACACAGAGCAGAATGGCTTGAAACTTTCTCAAACAAATGCTTCCAGATGCCAAACCGTGGGTCCCATCTTCAATCTGAAAACATCACCAGATAGATAAATTTGTTCTGAACGCAAACATATAAAGCTTGTATATCTATGGACTGAAAAATGTCACCTTAATCACAGGTTTACAGTGTGTTGGCCCTCATCTTTTCTTCCAGAGATCATCATGAGGAGTTGTGTCCTGCACCTTCTAACGCTTCTAAAATCCAAACCATTCAAGTTATGACAAAGTCCTTCACAAGTAATGTTTAGCAGGGGTAGAGCTGTAATTTGTGCAAGTTTGAAGCAGTTATGATAAACGGTGTAGGAGCAAATAATTTTTGATCGACAGAATTTGTGAAAAACGCCATCTTACATTCAAAGACCGACAGCTCACTTCCTGTTGGAGTTAGGTCAGGGGTTGCAGCGCGACATTTGTAGGTCTTTATGAGACGAACGAGGCAGTTTTGGTTTGGTCTTACTACGAGGTTCCTACACGGAGCACAGGGCATTTTAGTGTGTCTAGGTGGCGCAACAAATCCTCAGGAGGTTTTGACGCACATCACCTGAAACGCGTCATAACATCCAAACCAGTCGAGGATTGAAAAAGTTACACACAATAATTGATAAGGACACGTTGAAGAATAATGTGTGCGAGTTTGAAGCCGATACGATAAACGGTGTCGGACTAGTTGATTTTTAAAGGATTTTTTTTTTTTTGAGGAAAACTCTTATTTTGAAAGGGAAATATCTCACTTCCTGTTGGAGTTAGGTCATGGGTGCGAGCGCGTGAGTTGTAGGTCTTGATGAGACGAACGAGGCTGTTTTGGTTTGATCTTCCTACGACGTTCCTACTGGCTGCAGCGGCCATTTTTGTGTTTCTAGGTGGCGCTAGAGAGCCCATTTTGGCACTTTTCAGATTAATTTCATCAGTTTATAAAATTTTTCGCCAGTCCTGACAGGCATGCCAATTTTGGTGAGTTTTCAAGCATGTTTAGGGGGTCAAATTCCAGTTGAAAGTCGCGTACGCTGAAAGAAAGAAAGAAACAATAATAATAATAATAATAATAATAATAATTAAAGCTGCAAGCAGCGTTGGGAGGGACCTCGGCCCCCCGCCGTCGTCACCCCACGCCGTCATCTCCCAGCTCAAGTTGTGTACATAAGCCATGTGACCTAATGAAACTTTGACGTGTGATGATCAAACAACACATCCATATTCATTTGAAATCATGTGACCTAGTGAAAGCTTGAGTGATATGTACCGGCTGTTGAGAGGGTCTAAGTGCAGCAAACAGAAACAAATATATACTAAGACCTACAAATGTTGAATTAATATCTGATTGTATACATATGTGACACTAATCATATGTGTATTATAACAGTAGAAGTATGACACACACAGACACAGACGGCCAAGTTAACGACATGCAGAGAGGGAGAGAAGGGAGAAAGAGGACAGAGGGGGGAGAAAGAGAGACAGAGAGAGAGAGAGAGGGGGGACAGGGAGTGGAGTGTGTGTGTGTGTGTGTATGTATGTGTGTGTAATTGTGTCGCTAAAAATTACAAATTATGAGCTGCAGGTTGCTTTAAGGTTACATTATTATTTTTCTCCATCTCTCTCTCTCTCTCTCTCTCTCTCTCTCTCTCCTCTCTTTCTCTCTTTATCTCTCTCTCCCTGTCGTTCTCTCTCATACATACACCCACAATGAATATTTGGTATGTATACTCTGACTTGGAGTTAAAAATCAAGAAAAAAAAAAAAAAAATTTTATGGTTGTTTTTCAACAAAGACAAAAAAAGTCCTGGAGGGGAACAGTGTGTATTTTTATTGAAAAAATAGAAACTGCCCCCAAAAATGATAATGCATCAAAATTGGTTTTGTTATTTATCATTCACATATCACAGACTGTGATAAATAAAATAAAAAAATCCATCCAACATTTATTATAAAGTTAATCTTAATTCATGTTTTTTTCATTAAAGTAACAGTGACTTCATGTAAATAAAATGGCAAATATATTGTGAAAATCCTCAAAAGGAATGAATATTAGATATGCATAATCTGAATACAAGTTGCTTAAAAGATTTAAGCAAAAAAATGTAGAGAAATATGTTAATATTTAATATTTTTCTGTTGTTCACACCGTTCCGAAGGGACAGGTGTGATTTTTTATAAGGGGGCCCGCAGGGTTAAAAATGCAAGTTTCTTATGAAGGTGGTGTGAGCTTATAATTTGAAACTTGTAGACACAAGCCATGTGACCTAATGAAACTTTGACATGTGTGATGATCAAACAACACATCCAAATTCATTTGAAATCATGTGACCTAGTGAAAGCTTGAGTGATGTGTACCAGCTGCTTTGAGGATCTAAGTGCAGCAAACAGACACAAATATATACTAAGACCTACAAATGTTGAATTAAAATCTGATTGTATACATATGTGACACTAATAATATGTGTATAATAACACTAGAAGTATGACACACACAGACAGACAGACATAGACGGCCGAGTTCTCAACATGCAGAGAGGGAGAGACGAGAGAAAGAGGACAGAGGGAGGAGAGAGAGAGAGAGAGAGAGAGAGGGGATAGGGAGTGGAGTGTGTGTGTGTGTGTGTGTGTGTGTGTGCATGTGTGTGTGTGTGTGTCTCTGTGTATCTGTGTGTGTCTGTGTCTGTCTGTGTGTGCCATACTTCTACTGCTATTATAGACATATGATTATTGTCATATGTATAACATCAGATATTAATATATACTTCCCACATGTTGTACCACAATAGCCAGAATCATAAGTAAAACTCAATTTTAAAAACTCTAAAGGGTTCTTATGAACGTGGTGTGAGCGTATATTTTGAAAGCTGTAGACATAAGCCATGTGACCTAATGAAACTTTGACATGTGTGATGATCAAACAACACATACATATTCACTTGAATTCATGTGACCTAGTGAAAGTTTGAGTGATGTGTACTGGCTGCTTTGAGGATCTAGGTGCAGCAATCACACACAAATATATACTAGTTAATGTCAGTGGAGAAAGTGAGCAGGACTACATATATTCCCATTCTTCATGAGTTAAAAGACTTTCACCAGGACATCTTGTATTTACAGGTTTTTGGTATCAGGCATTTCTTTCAGAGTTTTAGGAATGAGTTTGGTAAATGTTATACTGTCATGTCTGTGTGACCACACACACACACACACACACACACACACACACACACACACACACAAACACACACTTCACTCTGGTTTGCTATGTAAACATTATACTGCAAATATAACAATGCATAACTACAAACAAAATTTTAACACAATACCAGAACATTACCATGGAAAAATCATGAATTATAAAGGACAGTGAATAACAAAAGACAATGATTTTTACAAAGACTCATCAGTTATTAAACAAAATAGCTTGTAATTTTTCATATATCATTTCCTCAAAGAAATAGATTCTTTCCTATGATTGACTTGCACTTGAAATTATGTAATTTGCTCTAACCCTCCACGTCAATCACTTGAATTAAGAGAAATCAAATTAGTGCAAATAAATGGAAATACATTTATGGTTATTTTTACAATAATTTAAAACCTCTTCATCTGTTAAAAGCTTGGGTATACAACTAATGTATGCAATCATTGTCAAGCTCAATGTCACATGTAAAGGGTGCTTTTGAAGGTATTGTGAGCTTATATTTTGAAAATTCCTCACACATCACACTATCCAGGCACCGCTGTGATAGAAGTCAACCTGTGAGACACTGGAGCACAAAGGCTCTGGAGAAGAGGCCGAGTTACTGACATGCAGTATGGCCGAGTTAGTGACATGCAGTAACAGGACACGAGACAGAGAGATGGGGGGACAGGGAGGGAGAGAGAGAGTGTTTGCTGACATTTTGACATATCTCACATGTTCACATACTTCCTGTTTTTGGCAGAGGAGTTACAGATTGCACTCAGTATACATAGTGTGGTCTGCATCACAAAGACTACATTTAATTTTTCTGTCAATTACATCAAAAGAAAGGTGTTTGATGAGACTACTGTGTTGTTGAATGTAACATTTCCTCAAAGATGTATATTCTTTCCTGATGTTTGTAACACTGTTACTGACTTGTACTTGAAATGAGGTGATTTACTGCAACCCTCCAGGTCAGTCTCTTGGTTTCAGAGACATAAAATTGATAAAATACATGGAAATACTTTTAAGGTCATTTTTAAAGTAATTTAAAACCTCATGTGTGTGTGACCACACACATACACACTTCACTCTGACACACAGACTGTCAGAGTGAAGCCTTTGTTATGCTAATTAAGGACTGCATGCAGCTCACACACAGAGCAGAATGGCTTGAAACTTTCTCAAACAAATCCTTCCAGATGCCAAACCGTGGGTCCCATCTTCAATCTGAAAACATCACCAGATAGATAAATTTGTTCTGAACGCAAACATATAAAGCTTGTATGTCTATGGCCTGAAAAATGTCACCTTAATCACAAGTTTACAGTGTGTTGGCCCTCATCTTTTCTTCCAGAGATCATCATGAGGAGTTGTGTCCTGCACCTTCTAACGCTTCTAAAATCCAAACCGTTCAAGTTATGACAAAGTCCTTCACAAGTAATGTTCAGCAGGGGTAGAGCTGTAATTTGTGCAAGTTTGAAGCAGTTATGATAAACAGTGTAGGAGCAAATAATTTTTGTTCGACAGAATTTGTCAAAAACGTCATCTTACATTCAAATAACAACAGCGCACTTCCTGTTGGAGTTAGGTCAGGGGTTGCACGACATTTGTAGGTCTTGATGAGAAGAACGAGACAGTTTTGGTTTGGTCTTTCTAAGTGGTTCCTACCCGTCACAGCGGGCATTTTCGTGGGTCCAGGTGGCACAACAAATCCTCAGGAGGGTTGGGAGCACATCACCTGTAACACGCCATTATATCCAAACCATTTGAGGATTGAAAAAGTTACGCACAATAATTGATAAGGACACGTTGAAGAATAATGTGTGTGCGAGATTTTTGTTATACTAATTAAGGACTGCATGCAGCTCACACACAGAGCAGAATGGCTTGAAACTTTCTCAAACAAATCCTTCCAGATCCCAAACCATGGGTCCCATCTTCAATCTGAAAACATCACCAGATAGATAAATTTGTTCTGAACGCAAAAATATAAAGCTTGTATGTCTATGGACTGAAAAATGTCACCTTAATCACAGGTTTACAGTGTGTTGGGAGGGAGAGAAGGGAGAAAGAGGACAGAGGGGGGAGAGAGAGAGAGAGAGAGAGAGAGAGAGAACAGGGAGTGGAGTGTGTGTCTGTCTGTGTCTGTCTGTGTGTGCCATACTTCTACTGCTATTGTAGACATATGATTATTGTCATATGTATACCATCAGATATTAATATATACTTCCCACATGTTGTACCACAATAGCCAGAATCATAAGTCAAACTCAGTTTTAAAAACTGTAAAGGGTTCTTATGAAGGTGGTGTGAGCATATATTTTGCAATTTGTAGACATAAGCCATGTGACCTAATGAAACTTTGACATGTGTGATGATCAAATCAAACCTCTGTCGTTTTTATATTTATTTGTTTTAATAACACTGTGCACAAGGACCAGACTGTCAGTCTGTCAGATCAGCTCTGAAATGTTTAATGCTCATAATATGTAGGTCTTATTGTTTACATTTTAAAAATCTTTATGACGCTTCAAAGACGTACTATCAATGACTAATAATCTCTATCAATGATGTTATTAGTCACACTGATGGAACATAATTCCTATAGCCTAATATTGCAAATTATTTGTTAATATTTCTGAGTGAGCAATGGTGCAA